>NC_056734.1:326505466-326807966 GCF_019279795.1 Protopterus annectens | reverse complement strand
TTCCCATTCATTTTCTTGATATGCAGTTAATAATTTGTATTACTTATTCATTTACTTGGACTACTTTAAATCAATGTATACTGATCACTACTGGGAAGTTGTTTAAATGAATGGCAGTGGAAAGTGGCATGTCATTTATTTATCCAGCAAAGGTACAGGGCTTATTATGTTTTTGGCAAGATCAGGTTACAGGGGGATAAGGGTTTTAGTCCTTTTTCTCAACTGTTGTGTGATCTTTTAATTGGTATAATAAGCAGAGGTGTGTGCAAGAGGGGATGTGGATGGATTGTCCCCTGATCCTGCATATGGCTTTGTTTTTTATTTATTTATTTTAACTTTTTCACAACTACTTTGTCACATACCCAGCAGAACATAATTTATTTATTTATTTTAACTTTTTCACAACTACTTTGTCACATACCCAGCAGAACATCAAACAAAATAGATCCCCAATACCATATGTGTACATATTCATGTGTGTGTGTGTGTGTGTGTGTGTGTGTGTGTGTGTGTGTGTGTGTGTGTGTGTGTGTGCAATCAGAAATGTCAAATCCCAAACATTTCAACAATATTAGAATTCTGCCAGCAAATCACAACTTATCAAATCTCCAAAAGGGGCTCTATTATTGCTCCTGCAGAGGGAAAGTACTTAATTTCCTAGCCATCAAAATGGGGCTGAATCAAAATGTGTGATGAATTCCCCATATACATATATACAAGTGGCAACCCCCCCATCCCCGCTACTTATATATAACAACTGCAACATTGCGCAACAATGGAGTAAGGGCAAATTCCTTGACCCCTCTGCAATGCAATATCAGACAAAGAGCACCAGGCTGAAACACCATTAAAGAGAGAGTTTGCTTTTACTTGCAGCAGTAAAAAGCATTGGCTCATATAAGTGTTCACTCCTCTAACCTGCAGCAATATGTGTGAGACATAGACAACTAGATAGATACGTTTGCATATCAAATAATTGGGCTTACTATTTGTTGCTGCATATCACTTCTTGTACCATTTAAGTATTTTGCGTGATGTGTATAGCAATGTGCTTTCTCTGCTTCTCCTCTTCCCTTTTACCATTTATGTTGCGTTTAGGTGTTTTCATAACCTGGAGTACAGAGTACCATATTAATCTTTAGATTGATTGTGTTACTAGCCTGTACATCTTTAAAGTCAATACTTAATTTAACTGCTATTTTTGCATCCATGTTGGAACATCATCTGTTAATCACAAAACATAACAACTAACACATTTGAAATTCTCCAAGTCATGACCTTTATATACCTATAAGAAAAAAAAATGAAAATATCTCACAATAACAGTTTTGCAGGTGTTTGTAAACCCTACAGTCCCTGAAGTGGAGGGCATACATCTCACCCCTGTCTCTCTATAGACTAACTCCAACATCATGTAAATGTGAAGAAATGTGAAACATTAAAAAAACCCAGGAAACTCACATTTTCACTTACTTGCATAACCCTGAAGACTGTGGTACAAAAACTGTGCTATAGCAATTTCATACATACTAACACATAGGTTTATAGGTTCATAGGTGTGTACTAGGCTAATGGGCTTGGATCCTTTACAAGGCTAGCCCATAGGATGAGCCTGGCATCGTGCCACCCGACCTTAGTTTCCAGTGCCACTATCGAGTAAAGTCACTTGAGTGATCCCTGGGGTGAATTTACTATTTCTCATCCACTCATCAAGATTTCTCTTGAAGAGGGCCAGTGAGGTGCTCTGCCTGACATGTATGGGAAGTTTATTCCATAGCATGGGCCATCTCTGGGTTATGAACCTGTCACTCCAGCATGTTCTGTTGATTGTGGTAATGAGGTTGAGGTCTCTGGAGTGTGAGGTGTGTTGGGATTGAGATTTCTTTAGATGTAGCATTTCTAACAGAGCTGCGTCAGACATGGCTTTGTAAGTCAAGCAGAGATTGCCTCTAAGTAGGCGATATGAGACAGAGAATAGTTGGAGTTTTTTGAGTCTGTCGATATAGGATAAATGTTTAAGGCCTAGGATCCTCTTTGTGAGGTACTTTTGTGGCCTCTCCAGGTATTTAGTGAGGTACATGCCAAAGGGGGCATTGTACTCTATGATTGACCTAATGAGGGAAGAGTAGAAGGAGACAATGACCTCTTTCTTCCTGGATGCAAAACCCTTAGTAATGAGATGTGCCACATAGAAGGACTTTCTGACCACAGTGGCAATGTGGTGGTCAAAGGAGAGGTTGCTGTTAGCCTATGATCCCAGATCTCTTATAATACCTTCTGTGTTTAGTGGACTACCATTGATGTGGTAATTTATGGGAACCATGCTTTTCCCAAAGGGGATGATGACACATTTTTTGGCATTGAGCTTAAGGCCATGGTTCTGACACCAGTTGTTGGTCTCAGTGAGGCCTTTCTGTAGGATGTCAACATCACTTGGGAGTTAAAAATAGCTCCCAACTTGCAATCATCTGTGAACTTTATCAGCCAGAGTTCCTTCACATTGGCCTGGACTTCAGAGAAGTAGATACCAAACAGGAGAGGACCCAGGACCGAAACCTGTGGGACTCCATTCATGACTGGTGGGCAGTTTGACTTGGAGTCAGCTACTTTCACACTGTTGGTTCTACCTGTGAGCCAGTTTGCAACCCACTTAGTGATATAGGGATTGGTGCATAGCTTAGTGAGTTTTTCTATGATTCCTGAGTGGAGAATGGTATCAAAGGCCTTGGCCAGATCAAGGTAGGCTGTGTGAACCACCTTGCGTACATCTACAGCTCTGGTGACTGACTCAAAGAAGTCAACCAAGTTGAGCAGGCATGATCTACCCTTCACAAAACTAAAATGTGTGGAATCCAGAGTTTGGAGATTCCCTATATCCTTGTTTATTAGGTCCATGAAGATGTGTTCCATAGCTTTGTATATCAGACTCGTCAGGCTAATTGGGCTATAGTTCTCAGGGTCTGTAGTTGCTCCTCCTTTGTGAAGTGTGATGATTGTAGCAGTGCACTATTCAGTACGGACAAAGCCTGAGGTGAGGCTGTGACTGAACAGGGCACACAGGTGAGGTGCCAGTTCACTCTGTAGTTCATGTAGAACACAGCCAGGGATATTGTCAGGTCCCATAGAAGCTGTATTTTTGGCTTTGGACAGAGCTGTTTTAACCTGTGCAACAGTAATACTGGGTGCTTGGCAATCTACTGGTATTGTGACTGGTCCTTTGGGGGAGGGGTAAAGTTGGCACTGAATCTGTCGGCCAGTATATTGGCAATATCTGTTGGCTCGGTGTAGGAGGTACCATTGTGCAGTAGCTCAGAGCAAATCTGGGTATTGATGTGGAGATTCTTTACATAACTATAAAAGGCCTTGTGGTTGTCTTTACTACCTGCTGCAATTCTGTTTTCATAGCTAGCTTTAGAGGATTTGATGAGGCATCTCAACTTTTTGTTGAGGCCGATAAGGGAGTTTTTCCAGTCTTTGGACTTCACCTTATTCTGCATCAGTTTCCTCCTTCTGTTGTAGAGTTTGTTTATGGTAGGTGACCACCAGATTGGCATCCTTTTTTGGAGGAGAGCGTCTTGGTTCAATTGGGTATGGTGAGATCCATGCATTTGTGTATGTGTTTGCAGAGTGCATTGTTGTATGATTTGGCAGTCATGCAACTGATCTCCATTTGCATGGGTGCCATGAAGTTTGCCACCTCTGTTTTTAGGAGCCCAAAGTTAGCCTTGGAGAAGTTTTTCATGGTGGGTACCTTTGCGGCAGTGGTGAGAGGGATTTGAGCATTCAAACTCCAAATGAATGATATTTTAAATAAAAAAAAATGGTAAGTAACTGTAATATTGCTCTTATTTTCCTGGCATGTGCTGCACATGAGATCAGTTTTCATAAGTCCCAACCTGTTTGTTTTATTGTATATGTAGCTGTTTTGTTGCTGTATATTGCCTGCCTCTTTCTCTCACTCATTTCATGAAACTTCAGGATATGGAAAGAAGTATAAAGCATACTTACTACTTCTGAGGTGTAACACAAGTAATGAATCTGATTCCCCAGTATAATCACCATAATAAATTAAAAATCATAAGAAACATAATACTCACTGATACCAGAAACCTTAATGTGCAACTGAAAAATTACAGTGTCGTGGTACTGATCATATGTTACCCTTTTAGTAAGTGGTGCTTAAACATATTGTTACTTAGAATAAAGTATAGAAAGAAATTAAATCAAGTTATGGTACATTTTCAGATGTATCATGCTTTAAAAAAGTGTCACTTCATTAAGCCTGTTTATACATGCATCCAAAAAATAATGAATAATGTTGTGAAAAAAACAATTAAAAATAAGATACTACATTCTTTAATACAACAGCACATCATGTTTTATTATGTATAAATAAAACTGGAAACATCAAGCATATTCTTTAAATTTAATCCTGATGTTTTTAAAATGTTTGTTTAGTTTTCAAGAGAATTTATGCAAACACTACTTTCTTTGCAGCCAGTGCAGTTATAATGTGTCTTAAATGTTATTGTTTGTTCTACTGGATTTTTTCTTCCATCCGCTAGCACTCTATAATAAATCCAGTTACTGCAGACCCCACGAGACATGTTAGAAAGAGAGTCCTCACTTTGCATTAATTCTCAAATTGAAACTATGCCACATCTATCCAAGCTAGATGTTACTCAGTATCCCTTTGATATGATAATGACATGCTTCTTAGCAGATGAATATGCAAATTAAAAGCAGAAATTTGATGCCATACACCTGCTGGTACTGTATTATGCTGTGTGTTCTACTGCATTGCAGCATTTGCTAGGAAAAAAAAAAACATTGCACTGGTTAAATTACATTCTAATGTCACATATTTCTAACAGATGCTTCTTCTTTTCACAGAAAACATCAGTGCTAGGCCATGTCATTGCAGCCTATATGTAGACACAATGCTAACTCTTGGCATGTAAACTACAGATACACATATTGTATAATTTTCATAACAGGGCAGCATTTTAAGTGAATGACAATTAGAGAGACAGAAGTTTTGTGAAATGTACAATATAAGAAAATAAACAATTATATGGTAGATTTTTCTGAATCCCAATTAACTTGTTCACAACATCACAACACTGAACCACCACAGCTGAAAAAGCAATTTCTTTTGTGCAGGGGAGTTCTTTAAAGACAGGATAACACTAACCATTACAATGGCAGCAAAATTAATTGTTAGAAGCAGATGAGTCCAAGCTAGCTTCACACTGTAAAACAGAGTTCTACTTTATCTCTTTTAATGTTACAGTCAGATGTATAACTTTAATTGTATGTCTAGAAATAAGGGATGATTTCAGTGACATGCTGTAACATATACCTTATGATGTAACATCAAGCATGTACAGCTTTGTGTTTATTACCCACTTTGCTGTAGTACTACTCTTTGGTTTAAAATGTTCTGTTGGCATATAAAAACTACTCACTTTTCACATTTAGTAAATGCTAGGCATGGTAGTACCAGTGAAATATCTAAATGGCATTCCTGTATAAAATAAATTACTCAGCTGAAATGCATTCCTTACCATCTGAAAACTAATTTGCAGACATATATACATGATCCATAAATAAATTTTCTGTGGCTCAAGCACTATCCCTCCAGTGAGGAATATTAGGTCCAGAAGTTATCTTCAGTGAGACCACCACAGACATGTTTTGGAACTTCATTCAGGCAAGCAGGTATCTTAAGCCAGTCTGACATATGTTAATTGGATCTTCTCTTTCTGGTTTTACTGCTATTGTATTGAACTTACTTTTAGTGCATGTTTACTACATTGTTATAACATATGTTTAAAGTTTTCTAATACAAATAAACTTTTCTTTTATTCTTAATTTCTGGCATGTATAAGTGAATAATTTAACCTACTTTTCCCAGACTTGTATTCACCACTGTCAAGCCATTAAGGATTTAAAATGGCTTGAACTCCTCCACTTCCTTCATTATACACAACTAACACTAGCCCATAAAATACAATGCAGATAAATTCCATTCCCTCCATTCTATCCTACAAATTTACACCCCCATCAGGAATCTTTGTTCCATTAACAAACAACTCCTAAATGTCTCTAAACCAAATATAACGGTTGGTCAATGCCTGTACTCACACTCTGTATCTAAACTATAGAATGCACCCCCCCCCTACTATCACACAACTGGATTCCTTAAAAAACTTTAAACTCACACTAAAAAATCAACTCCTTAATGAACAAATATGCTCCTGTCTCCAAAAGCATCGACCACCGTAAGAGATGTCTAATGCAGCAAAACATTATGTCACCTAGTGCCAATATAACCTTTCACTGTGAATAAAATCTTACTTTATATTTGATTCTCTTAATTCCATTATCTGGCTAGAATGAGTCAATGTGTTTGACATGCATCTTATGTTTATTCATTTAGAAGGTATTATACTAACCCTATCAGGACTATGTAAATAAATCTCTGTACTACTTATTACTAATCCCATAAATTCTATAAGTCATAATACTGTATAATAATTTTACACTTGATGTATTTTAATCTTTGTCAACATGTATGAAAACGGTGGAGGTATCTGCATATATAATTTTGTCTTATGAACTTCTTGTATTTGTAATTGGAGCTTTTCTCCCCCAGGCCGCCATTAAAAATGGGTTTCTGACCCAGTGGACTTTCCCGGTCAACAAATGTCAATAAATAAACAAACAAACAAACAAATAAATAAATAAATACCTTTGTCATGTCTGTTTCTTTTATGTGTTTTACATAATGTGCAGTCTCAGATCACCCCTTAAAACAGAACCCTAGAACATACTGCATGTTTGAAGGCAATAGTAGCAATGTTCTACAAATCTACATTTCACAACACTTCAAAATGTATACTTGCACTGAATAGGCTTTGTCAAATATTTTACCTCTACCCAATGCAAATTTTGTACCTTTGATTTCCTTAATGATTTTTGAAGATTTATAGTGCATATTCCAAGGACAAAAATGCCACTAGTACCTCAGTTGTAAATATTCTATGTGGCATAAGAAATAATAAGCCTTGGCAGTAAATGTTGGTGACCCCTTCATAGATTCATAGGTGGGTACTAGGCTATCGGCCCTAGGGCCCAAACAAGCCTAGCCAAAAAATGTACCCTGGCTTTCGCCACCCAAGAAAATTATTTTCCTGTGCCCCTGTCGAGCAGAACCACAGAAGTGATCCCCGGGGTGAATTTCCCATTTCCCATCCAATCATCAAGATTTTTCTTGAAGAGTGCTAATGAGGAGCTCTGTTTGACATAGATAGGCAGTCTGTTCCAGAGTATGGGAAGTCTCTGGGACAGGAATCTATCCCTCCAGCATGTTCTGTTTATTGTGGTGACAAGGTTGAGGTCCCTAGAGCGTGTAGCTCAGAGGGATTGGGATTTCTTTAAGTGGAGCATGTCCAACAGCTCTGGGTTTGACATAGCTTTGTATGTTAGGCAGAGATCGCCCCTGAGTAGGCAATATACGATGGAGTAAAGCTGTAGTTTTTTTAGACGGTCTGCATAGGGCATCTGTTTGAGGCCAGTAATCCTCCTTGTGAGGTATTTCTGTGGTCTTTCCAATTGTTGTAGATGTCTTGTGAGGTACATAAAAGTTTGCTTTTCATACAGCTTCTGGAATACATGCCTAAGTAATTATCTCAAGTATTTAATATTGGTAAATTTGAAATTGTCTAGCTTTAGTAAATGTTACAATCAGTATTCCTATTTTCTTGCTGAAAGTTTGAAAGTGGGGCCCCAATCAGTATCTTCTGGACATTTTTGTATTCATATTCCATGCAAATTTAAAAAAGACAGCCAGGTGAAAGCTGCTTTGGAATGCAGAGCATAAAGTGGAGATAGGAGAAATCTGTTCATTTTATAAAATATTGCATATAAGCAAAAGTAGTTGTTCTTTTTACCTGAATGAGTACTTTCCAGATGCTGCAAAATGATTTCAGGAAAGCATTTAAAGCAGTTTCAGCTCTGACCATAACTAATTGTTCAGTCCTTGCTCAAAGTATGGTCTTTTGATTTGAGCAGTGGTCTTTGTCTTTAGCATGCTATTTCCACTGATTAAATATGTAATCAGTTTTTAACAAACACTGAATACTAATAAGTGTCTTTTTAAACTGATAAAATGCCTTTCCATCCTCTTTAGATGACTAAGAGACATGAGTACTCAAATAAGTTAATTTCCTTCACAGATTTTTCAGATGTTACTGTCCATTCCAAGTTATCATATGGTCATCTTCTATCTACTTTTGCTGCAAACCCTTGATATGTGATTGCTATTTAATGCATCACTGTCTTGCAAGAATGCTGAATTTCTTTTGACATGCCAGGCCTCTTTTTTATATGCATTCATTTTAGACAGACCCCCGGATTCACTAATCCTCCGTGTAAGACTTAATAAGTCTTACTCGGAGGCTGCATTTGAATGGTTTGACGTCAGCATGCCATGAATATGCATGAGGGCATGCTGACTCAACCGTAAGTCTTACACGGACCATGTAAGAAAGCAGGGGGCGTGTCCGACTGCCGAGCAGTCTAAATGTCCACGCCCCTGTAAGTGTTTTAAAACTAAACAAAGCACACACAAGAGCGAGTCCGCTCAAATGTCCCTGCACCCAACACCATACTACCTGATATTGTAAACCCCTATCACAGTTCTAAAACGTAAAACATTAAATATATTTTTTTTAAATCCCCAAAATAGCTGCCCGTATTTGCGCGTGTGTGCGCGGGTGTGCCCATTATTTAGCTAGAGTTAGCAATTCTGACATGGAAGAGCTTAAGAAAGAATGTTAAGGCAAATCACACCAAATAGCAATAGCGTAATGGTAGAGCGTTCGCACAAAGAAGAGGCATCCACGGTTCGAGTCCCACTACTCCCCTTCGTATTTATTTTTTAAATCAGTATATGAAATAATACCTGACAAATATGTTTAAACATTACCAAAAAGCAGTGAAATGGCCAATGTATCAGTGAACAAAATAAATATTTTAAAGGATCCTGATATAAAATTGCCTGCAGTTAAGCAGCGCTTCACCCAGTGCAATAGAGTTGCCCATAGTTCAATAGTGCTTTACCAAGCGCAATAGAGGTGCCCACAGTTTAATAGCATTTTACCTAGCGCAATAGAGTTGCCTATTGTGTCATAGCGCTTTACCCAGCGCAATAGAGTTGCCCATAGTTCAATGACGCTTTACCCAGCGCAATGTGTTTGCGTGGATGTGCGCGTCGTGCCAACCAGGGCACCGTAGGGCACCGAGGAGCAATGTAGAGCAAAGTTGCTTAAATGCAGCCACACCCCCTAGCCTGTCTGGATAGTATGAAAATAAAATGAATGACAAGATTCGAACCCAGAACTCTGTGCATCAGAAGCAAAGTACAGAACCACTAAGCCATGACAACATAGGGGGAAGCAGCCACTATTAGCATTCATATACTTACGAATGGTAGTTTAACCATTACTAAGCAGGTCTGCAGTCAGCCGAGAATTTTACAAAATGGCCAATCACAGCAAAGTGCAGGAAATGCGGCATATTTAAGCCCCACAGGCAGGAATACACACCATAACTGATTGTAGCTCACATCTGCAGTTAGAATGTCTGGTATCGCAGAGGGAACACGCTTCCGAGCACAACATTGGGGCATCGAGGAGTCCAAATACATGGTTTGGCTCCTTGTCCACCATCACGAGTCAAGACTCCTGCAGGGCCAGTTCCAAGGGACGGAGTACAAGGCAGAGGCTTGGAACCAGTTAGCTTGTGACCTCACCAGTGCTACAGGCATTCCTCGGACTGGTGAGCAGGTCCGTCACCACCATGCAGCCCTGAAGAGATGAAAGCAGGACTGCCTGAACCAATGCATACAGGAGGCCTGTGGGATGCGGGATGCCCACAACTGAGTATGTAGCCATGGAATGCAGTATGTAAGAATGGATAATGGAGTATGTATAATGGATAGATATGTCTCAGTATCCCTTCATTTACTTTACAGCTGCAGGTGACCGTGCTATGAATCAGCAAGCCTATGCTGATATGCTGCTAAGGCTGCTCCACCAGGCAGGTTAGTGATTATTCTGCATGTATTGTTATATAAAATATGGGAGAGAGCATGAAAGAAAGTGTTGTAGTCCAATAATACAGCCATAAAATTGCCTGAATAAGTCCTCTGCATGTACTGTCAGATAAAAACATCAGAGAGGCAGAAAAAGAGTGTAGAAACCCATTAAGAAAGGTAACATATGTCTGGAATAATATCTCTGCAGGCACTGTTATATAAAATAAGTGAGTGAGCCTGAAAAAAGATTGTTCTAACCTATTAATAAAGGTATTATATGTCTTGAACATGTCTGCCATATACACTGTTAAAACAAATAAAGGAGCGAGCCTGTGGAAAAGTGTGTAATGTCATTAATAAAGGTCTAAAACCCAGAGTGTGTCTGTGTTACAGAGTCTGAAATGTTGTTGTACCCTTGCAGTATACAAACAGTGCTGTTTGAAAAGGTGCTGGCAACCCAGAGTTGTGCAGTCCCATATAAAGTGGGTGATGGAAGTACTAGTAGCTGGGAAACATATATACAGTCCACAACAGGCAGTTACTGGCTGGCATAAATAAGTAAACCTGGCACACGTGTAGCATGTTATTTTTTCCCCCAGAAATGTGAGTGTGTGTCAGGAAATGCAGGGTTCTGTACAAAGCGAAGTGAAAATGTCATGTGAAAACATTCCAGGTATGTAAATAAAGAAATATAAATGCAATCAAGAAATATGTAGCAGTAACATCTGCATCCTGGACAGTTAGTATGTCAGATATAGGTCAGGCATATATTGAACTAGCCAAACCCAGTACACAACTTAATGTATGGTGGCAAGTGTAATAATACAGATAGGGGATATACACTTGCGGTCACTAGGAATGTAGTGTAGACTAAAAGGTCATTATAAGATGTTAACCGAGGTTTTTTATACACCCTACTGTATGTGCATAAACCATGCAATTCCACACCTCAATGGGTATTTGTAATCTTAAATATTTGTTGGGACATATGTCCTATTGTTCTATAAATATTTGCATTCATGTTGATGCATGTGCCCTGTTTAAACACCACAATCATGGTGGCCTGTTGCTACCAAAAATCCCTGCATGCTGTTGGAATAACCACTGTGGTTCAATATATGCATGTGTTATACTTGCTGTTCAACTGTTGTACCCTTGGTGTGTTGGGTTAATGGGAATATTACTGCATGCTGTTACAACTAATCTGGAATGCTGTTTTGCTTATGTTGTAATTAAACACACCTAATCACAGAACGTATGGGAAGACCGGTCCCAGCGGACCCACCTGTCCCTCCTCAGCCGGCGAGTGCACCTGGCACCAGCAGGTCCGGTGCCCAGCCCGGGCTCCCCTTCTCCGTTGGTCCTGTGCCACCTTCAGGTGGAAGTGCTGCAGGGGATGGGGCTCATCCCCCCATGCAAGTGTGGGTGGAGAAGGGCCACCTGTCACCCTTCAAAGGGTCCGGGCTGTGGTGCGTAGGGAGATCCAGCATTCATTCGCTGATCCCCTAGGCCAGCTTGAGGCGAGAGTGGTGCATCTCACAGGTGAGCCTGCCCATCCTACGCAGCCCCCAGCACAGCCACCCTTGGGGCTGTGAAGGTTCAGTGGTGACTGCCCATGGGTGAGGTTCTCAGTTCCACTGTTACCATCTGTGGGCTCATGGGCTTGCGATTTCCAAACATCTGACCCCGTCAATTGTGTCACCCACCCCATGTGTCATACACCACCCCTGTATGCGTCTTGTCTGTCTTGTCTGTTTACCTTCCCAACCTACCTCCCCGGACATACCTACTTCCTCTACCTCACTTCCCACTCTCACCTGAAAAAAAAAAGGACAATCTGTACCCACAAAAAAATTACGCCCCATACATAGCTGCCCATTTCGCACACATGTCCATCGGACAAACATGTAAGCTGATAATTAGAATTGGCAGTACAACATACTTTGTTGTCCTCACCCCTCTCCCAGGGGTGGAAGGTTTCAAATTTCACTCCAAATTCATTGCATATGCACAGCTGTTGATGTTAAAGAAATGGGCAGCTATGGACCTTCCCTACACCCATCCTGCACATCCCGAGCTTGTTTACCTACTGTGTGTCCCTCTTTGTGCCCCCTTTTTCACCACTTTCCTATCTCCCCATTTTCTTTTCTTTAAAAGAAATTAGCGTGGGGGTTAGTGGGAGTAAGCAATTTTAAGCAGTAGTTAGCGGGTTTGCACCAGTGTTCGCATGTGTGCTCTTAGCTAAGCATCGCTAAGCATCGCGCAAACCCACGCAAATCTGCTTACAACTGCTTAAAATTGCCTTAGTCACTGTGTACGACAGGGCCCTTGTACTGCTCAGCAGCAAAATAAAATACCCTTGTCAGTCTCGAACCTCACACCTTGGACTCACCAGTCTGCATGAAATACCACTAAGCCACAGCAGATATACAATAACTTGGTGCTGTAATAAATATATCATGCATTACAATGAGTGAATGCAAAGGGAAAATAGGAAAGCCATAGGAACACATTGCAATAACTACTGTTGCATGCCAGTTAATTCTCTAATTCGGAAAGAAAGCACATACTCCCATGTATCCAGTGTTAGCATTAGGAGGTGTGAGTAAACTTACACACTGAGAAGAGTGCACTGGAAGAAGCAACAGTCAGGTTTCAGTACAACATGCATATCACTGGCTACAACCCTAGCTTCAGATATGAGACATATACCAACCTTCTGACTGAGACAACAGTGTCCACAGCAAACAAGCACGGGCCCCACCTTGCACAACTGAAAGGGCTATGTAACCTAGCATTTTATAGCAGTGTCCTGCAATCACAGTGAGTACTGCAATTACCACACAGCAGGCTGCATGCAATTATTAAATGGTAGGCACCAATTGGTGCAGAGGCTATCACATGCAGATACCTAGAAAAGCAGCCTGTACTTGCTGTCCACACATGCAATAATATCATTGCACCAACTGAGAGAGAGAGAGAGAGCAAGAGAGACAGTGACAGACAGACAGACATAAGGAGACAAAGAGGCTGTAAGAGACAGACACTGAAAAGAAAGACCAACACACAGAGGAAACCAAAACCAAAAAAAAAATAAAAATAACAAAGCAACAGCTACAACAGATGGAGGTAAGGAATACAAAGGTAAGGTATGTAACAGATATGTATTTGCAGGCATCTGAATGATGTGTCTGAAGGGTACTCTACATACTGTGAATCATCCATATGTGGCAGCAGTCCGTATCTGTATGTATATGCACATGTGCATAGGGCAAGGGACATACTACAACTGTTAGTGAAGGCTGGACATATATATGTTGTTGAAGGTTGTTATGTGCACAAATGTATGTAGGTTGCAGTGTGTGGCATTGCAGACAGCAAGCAGTGCCGGTATATGTCATGTGGGGGTTAAACGCTGTGGGACTGAGCTACAGGCACTGAGGCCTGCTACAGCTATATGGCCTGAGGACAGCAAAATGCATTCTGCACAACACTGTGCAATATTATTACATAACCGTATGTCTCACAACTGTTGCATAATTGACATCCCCACCATGAAAGGTGGGCAGTATATGTGCCTATATGTGCATCTATATGTACAGCAATGGATGTATACATGTATATATATATATATATATAATATATATATATATATATATATATATATATATATATATATATATATATATATATATATATATATATATATATATATATATATATATATATATATATATATATATATATATATATATATATATATATATATATATATATATATATATATATATATATATACAGATATATACATATATAGATATATAGATATATATATATATATATAAATATATATGGATATGTATAGATATGTATAGATATGTATTGATATGTATAGATATGTATAGCTATGTATAGATATGTATAGATATGTATATATATATATATATATATATATATATATATATATATATATATATGTGTGTATATATATATATATATATATATAGAGAGAGAGAGAGAGAGAGAGAGGGAGACACGGGGTCATACATACTGCAACAGGTGCCTGTTGACCAAGGCATGGACTGAACACCAGTGTTGGTACTGCAGTGCCATACCCCATTCCAAAACACTTTACCCAGTAACTACCACATAGGTGGTAGCTTGCCTAACACTGAAGGTGTCAGAAGGGAACATGGGACACAGGTGGACAGTAGCTTCCCCTTTGATAATCACAGTGCCACACTAGTCTTGTAATCTGTCCAGGTGGTACGTGTCATCACAAAAGGTGTGTCATCTAGGGAAATATAGGCAGTGTTCCCCTCTACTCATCACAATGCCCCATGTGGTATGTACCTCACATGACAACTACAGCAAGTGGAAAGGCCACAGACATACCTCACAAAGAATAATACTGCCCTCAAACACATGCCCTATGCAGACAGACTCACAAAACCACAGCTAGAGTGTGTTGCATACCACCCACCCAGAGGTTACCTCTGCCGGACATACAGAGATATGTCACTCCCATAGCAGTCGGCCAACCACCATGTCAACACCTCACAATCCCTCCGGGTTACATGACCTAGGGCCCTAATCCTCACCACCTCACTAAACAGCACACCCTGGAGGTACAGGTTCCTATCCACAAATATGCCATACTCTGGACTAAACCACCCAGCATTAACAAACAAGGCTCCTCATTAGCAGATGTCATACATACCCCTGATGATTGTTTGGGAGATAGGTAATATGCCCTGGGAGTCACCTCTGTGTATCCGGTTGACAGGAGCAAGTGAAATCACATTACATGTGTGTCAAAGGCCAGGGTAGCATATGGCTAGGCTGCTCTAGGCCCTAGGGCCAATAGCGTATTATCTACCTATGACACAATGCACACACACATGTACTCAGTGCAATACCTGCTATGTGAGGTGGAATGAGTGTGACAGTGAATGTGTGCAAGGTCTGTAAAGGTGTGATAGCTTAGTGTGAGGTTTTTTCTGTCATGGTTGTTTGTGTCCTAGGTGTGAGGCCAGAGACAGATGTCAGTTATTGGGATGCAGACATAGTAGGATGGCATATGTTGTGACGTAGTTCCTTGTGTATGACTGTGGTGTCCCATTGTAGGCTGAAGCAATACATGTATGCTCAGTAAGTGGTACTGCTGGTGAATCCAGCTCACATATGAACTGTTGTCCTACCTGAAGCTGTAGGCCTAAACAGCACAGTATGGTGTATGTTCACATTCCCTGGTAACACTGTTTTGTGTGTTTCCTGTAGTTTGCACAGATTATATAACTCAGGCATAGGTATCTGTAAGTAGGGGCACACAGTACTGTAAGCTACACAGGTAATGCTCATCTGTGTTGGCATACATTTGTGTGTTGTATGTATGTCTGATGTGTGTGTAATGATGCCTGTACCATGCCCGCAATCACATGTGTATTACAGGGTATGTGTGTGTACCTAGCAACATGTATACTCTGTTACAGCAGTATGCCAGCTATATTAACAACTGTGCACATATGTTAGGTAGGGGTATGGCATCAATGACTAGGGTGGTTTACTGGTAATACTGTAAATGTACTTTACATTCATTGCATTGGATGACATATTTCTTCATGCATTAGCTTGATATATACCCCCGTGGCGAGGTTGTGCATTGTATCCCAAACAGTGTGCCGAGTACTGGTGTATACTGGTTTGTTACATGGAGTGTGGCAGGCACTGATATGTGGTATTGAACGTGTGTATCCTCTGACAGACAAACAGATGCTATATATGGCAGTTAAGTGATATCTGTACTTAATAATGTTAAGTGTGCCACATGACTTGCTCACACATATTGTTTAATTGTCTTCCAGGGCTATGCCTCATCAACGCAATCCGTCATATACACCTGCAGAGGAACAGGAAATACATAACAGCCTGGTGCAGCACTATACACTGCTGTTTTCCAGGGCCAGCCAGCACCAGCATGAGTGTACTGCACTGTGGCAAGATCTTGTTCGTCGGGTAAATGACATAGGCATGCATAACCGGACATATCAGCAGGTACACCATCACTGCAGTGATTTAATTAGACATGTCCGGCAGCGTGTGTCTGATATTCACAGACAACAGCTTGCCACAGGTGGTGGGGCGGCCATACATCCCCCCCTCACCAGAGTGGAGGAGCTGCTCCAGCGTGGTGGCTCCTGGCCTACAGCAGCAACAGCATCACACATGTGTCATCATGGAGGCCGGAGCCACCCAGCATGATGACATGGAGCATGCAGGTAATATGCCCTAGCTGTAGACTACTGTTACCTGTATTGTTAGAATATGCATATGTGAGATGTGTACTGTGTGCTCAGCAGTTGTGCTGCCTATTGTGTGCAATACTGATATTTCTAATAGTATCTGTACACATGTGACTGTTGACTGTTGTTCTACTGTAGTTTAGCACACTCACAGTAGCAATGCCACAGTTGTGGCCATTGACAAACTGTGTCATATTCTTGTAGGTCCCTCTGTTGTGACAGCAGGGCAGACGATACATGCTGGTGAGTGTGTTAACACTTTAATATTGGTAATGACATATGCATGTCATAGGTGAGGTGTAGGCCATGTACACGTAACACACCTACGCATAATGCATGCTGTGCATGTTTGCTGTGAGACATTAAACATCTCAGTAAAGTCAGTAGCTGTCTCAATCACATGCAATGCACAGAGTAGCAGACACATTTGTGGCAACACTGTACTGCACATTGGATATGCATAGTTGCTACAGCTGTACACAACAGAACACGTTTATCATACGCAGTACATGAAAACATGCTACATTTGGCATTACCACATACCCGCTGTAAGGTCACACTTCAGTATCCCACATGTCATGCACACACACACATGATGTACCTCAGGGGTAGAGGAATATCATGGGGCTGTGCAACACTCTTCAACACATAACACAGTCATGTTAGGCAATGCTCCCTATCAGGCACCTCACACTCCCATGTACAAAGTGGCTGTGTAATTGTGAACATAGCCACGGCACTGCAGTTCAGGTACAGCATGCTAGGCATTGGTCTTGCACACATTAGTAGCTGTGAGTGACCACAAGATGCATGATGATGATGGCACAGGGTACTACAACCCATCCAGTTACAGTGACCACAGTACTACTCATAGCAGTCATTGCTGTGCACCTCAATGTTGCATGTGTGCAAACATATGCACCTATACACAATATGCATAGCATGTTGTGTGTGTGCTTACATATGCCAGTATACACAATATGCACAGCAGTCGCCATCCGAACAAAGTGTCACATATATGTCCTGGAATGCTAGTGGGGGTATAGGTCACATGACACACATTGGGCATGTGTGGTGTTTAATGTTGCAGTCATGTAGCATGCCATGCCATGGCTGGCACCGACATATCTGCAATATGTCCCACACTCATCATAACCACTGTACACTGGCCATGTCGAGCATTG
Source organism: Protopterus annectens (assembly GCF_019279795.1). Classification (NCBI taxonomy): domain Eukaryota; kingdom Metazoa; phylum Chordata; order Ceratodontiformes; family Protopteridae; genus Protopterus; species Protopterus annectens. The sequence goes on along the minus strand of NC_056734.1, from coordinate 326,790,378 downwards.
GGATTCCTTCACATCAACATGCACCACTCATACCATGTGTGTACATAGCATGCATGAGCTACACCTGTGCCCACTATTATCTGCTATGGACACAGACACTGTTGTCAGACATGGAAATCTATGTGTCACACAGATAACACATGCAGCAATGGCATGTATACCTGTGAGTGATGGTGCACAGGGCATTGCAGAGCTGATAATACTTGCACAGCAATGTTGTGTCCAGGTACACATTGTGTTCCAGGGTGTAGCCAATCACTGAACAACTACACAGTTGCATCAAAGCCATGTACACTGCCATGAAGTAGGGACGTCTACACTTGCACTGCATGGTCTTATGCAACACATATTCTGCATGCTGACACGTGTGTGGTGACTGTTTGCCTTGTGTTACTGACACCCACCTTCACCCACTATAGAGTATGTGTTGGATTGCTGGTGTGTGTGTGTATGTGCTGTAGTGAGGAGTGTATATGTGTGCATGTGTTCATGTGTGCATATGTTCATGTGTTAATGTGTTCATGTGTGCATGTGTGCATGTGTTCATGTGTGCATGTGTTCATGTGTGCATGTGTGTATGTGTGCATGCATCATGTGCAGACTGTAAAGTGTGTTTCCTGTCTTCCTCTCACAGGTGCTGAGTTAGGGGTGGCCGAAAGCAGCAGGGAACCTGAAGTCACTGCCACGAATAGTGGTGATGATGAGACATGTATTCTGGCACAGGAAGATTTGACAGGGTCTGTCATTGGTCCGCCAATCAACAGTACACAGCATTCAACCCCATCTATGCACACACTCATACTGTCAATACATCCCTCATCAGCAATGACCATAGGCGAGGGACAGCATACAGTTGGCATTGACCAGGACAGTGTGGTACCCATGGCACTTGCATCCCCTCACAGCAGCCATAGCCAGATTCCTGGAATGGTACCACATAGGCGGAGGTCCAGGGGTTCTCAGGGGAGCACCGCTGGTCGTATTGCCCCTGGCAGACGTGCCATCTTACAATGTCCAGTATGTTCTGGGCTGTAATGCAGGCTCAGGCATGTATGAAACGGTACACCAGACAGGGACTTAGGGTGCAGAGGGCCCATTACACCGCTATCAATGACAGCATCCGTGACCTTGCCAGTGCCATCTGGAATTACACCGAGGTCATTGATAGACATTGGGGGGAGACAGTAGATGCACAATATGTCTTCCATGATCCAGGACCATGCGGGATGGTTGTGATGTCGATGCGGACACATGCCAGCAACAGCAACAGCTGGCAAGTGGTTGCTGATGTCCCACAGTTCACAGCCGCTCCCTTAGTGGCAGTACAAGCCCCAGCCATGCTGGGGCTGGCCTGTCCATTGGCCATCCCAGTAGACCACGTGCACATGGCTCTGGCCAGTCCCAGCAGGGACATGGGTCCAGTCATCATACCTCTGCCTCTGATGACAGTACCCAGTCGGGGTTGGTATCCGATACTGTCCCTAGCACCCCTGCCAGGCACAGGTACTGTGTCTGTGGCTGGAGACAGTGATCTGTACAGCCTAGCAGGTACAGTCTGTGGCTGTCCCACAAACTACCATATATGGCAGCCACATGGTGGAGCTGTGTGCATGCAGACACACACACACATTAACCAAACAACTAGGGCTCACACATACACACACACATTACATCAACGTTGGCCCATGCTGTACTGTTGTCCCTCTCACACACACACACACACACACACACACACACACACACACACACACACACACACACACACACACACACACACACACACACACACACACACACACACACACACACAGACATGTCGATTGGATAGGTCAATGTCAGGCTTTGGCAAACAGCAACACACCCTGTGCATATGATGATACCTGTGTTGCCTCCTGTCATCTGTAACATTGATACAGAAACAGGCTAACATGGTGCTGATGCACAGAGTGACATTATAGCAGTGTAGCAATATTAGCAAGTTGTCAACAGGAAAGTGTAATGACATCCTTGTAGGTATGTCTGAGCAGGCATTATGCATCAAAGCTCTGATTGTCAATGTAGCATTGTTTACACCACTGTTAGGTCTGAGTATGTATTGTCCACCCATGTGCCACTTGGCTGAAGTGTAATGTGTTGCCAGCATGTGTTAGTGAGTGGACAGTATGTGTGTGATGTGTGCAGTACAGATTAGCAAGTGTACATCTGTGAACATGGTTGGTGTGCACTGTCTGCATGTACGTGCATGGTGGACACATGGGACGTGTGGCATACCCTGTTCACATTGTTAACATCTCATAGTAACTTTCAATGGCCAGTATGCATTCTACTACAGTTATATTCTAACATGGGTCCACATGTGTGTATGACATGGGTTGACACTATGCCGTGGGTGATACTGTTAATATCTGTCAATGATTTGCGGTCTGGTAGTATACACAACCTCAACAGCATGTCTGTAAGCAATCATTGGATGATGTCCTGACAAATGACACACAGTTGCAGGGAACTCAGTAACAGTTGGATCCTTCCGGTACTATACTCTAACACTAACCAGTGGTATTGACTGCCACCCATTCCTGGGACCACACCTGTTTAGCATATAGCCACCTTAGGTACATGCAAACACACTAGGGATGTGTCCATCCACATCTGGAAATGCATGCATTGGCCTACAATGCATTCCCTGGATGGGGCGCATATCCTGCACAAGGGTATCATACAGACAGATACATGTTGTCTGATACATGCTGTATAGCAGTAAGCCAGCTATGGCATAGTCATCCACATTTACTATATATACTATCCTGTTAGTACCACATCGATGGTAGACCTCAACATGTATGTTGGGTACCAATGTGTACATACAGCCTCGTGTTATGTCATGTGTCCCTTGGTATCCACATATCCATAGGTATTGTGGAGCCCCTCGGTGTTTCACATAAGACATTAGAGGCCTGAATGCATATCCACAAGGCAGTTGTACACCTATACAGACTGACCATTATTGCCAGTAGTTCTTGTGTATGAACATGTCTGATATATACCCCAGGCATATACCCTCATTCACACTACTCTTTAGTAACTGTCATGGGTGTGTGTGGCACAGATGACCTTGGCCACAGATCACAACAGTGGATGGCCTTGTCACATACATACATATGTGACCTACGATCTGAGAAGCAGCGGCACAACCTGTCAATAGAAACAGATGTATTCATGTAGTATGCAGGCTTCACACCTATGTACTGATTGAGGGGACATGTACACATATATATTTGCCATGCAGATACCTGATGTGTGCAATGCACTTACTGTTTTAATCATATGTCCTACCATAGTAAAACCAAAACCCACACTGTATTGACCAACAATGACACACATTTACCTGGTCTCAGGACATTCATCTATGAATGGTACTATATGGGCGAAGTAGCCACTCCTGGCAGGACATCACCACGGGTGGTATTAGTGTGCCAGGTTTAGACTGGTACATCTAAGGTGATGGAAAGCAGCAGATGTTGTGTAGAAGACTGGTATCAGATATATGCAGTGTAGTGTTCATGCTAACAATGATGACTATCGACACACTGTGTCCTTCTGTGTTTAGAATCAGAGTGCATACAAAACAGCCCTTCGCTACTGTGTGTGAACATGTCACAATCGCCCAAGAGACTGGGTTGGCAAGACATACACATACATTCGCCAATAGGTCTGGTGAGTAAATGTCAGCAGCCCTACTCTTACCCTTAATACAGTCTGACCCATGTGATGCAATAAAACACACTTGCCGTGATAGTAACACCAGTACATAATGCAGGAGGCACATGTGGTTTCCTTTTCATTCTTGTCTAATGCTGTGGTGTCATGTGGTCCGCTGTTGTGATATATATTCCATATCTACGTATGTGTGTGTATATATATATATATGTGTGTGTATGTATATACATATATATATATATATATATATATATATATATATATATATATATATATATATATATATATATACATATATATATATATATATATATATATATATATATATATATATATATATATATGTGGACATTAGCACACATAAATCTACATGATGGAATACATGTCCTATATTACTGAATGCCTGTGCTGGATGATCTGTACGTGATCACCTCGCATGTATGTATATCTGCCATGGCTTAATGGTAAAGCACATCATCTGTGGTGTGCAGGGTCCCGGGTTTGAGTCGTATAGAGATCGGTTATTTTGCCGCTGGGAAGGACAAGGGACATCTAATACAGTGATAGTAAGGCACTTTAAACCAGTTGTGTGTGGATCTGCGTGACAGTAAGCAGTGGTTATTATTTTGGAGGCTCAGTATGGGTCATATAACTATGCATTAGAAGACAATACTATGCAAATGAGGTTGAAAATAATGAATCCCGTTTATCCCCAGGGTGTGATGCAGATCCCAAGAGTGTATGTGTATAGATAGCTGGGTGCAGGACTCGAATATAGGTGAAAGCATGGGGGGGGGTGTCAGGCATACTGTACGTACATTGGAGCCCTGTGTCTTGGGATTGCTCCTGCCTTAGCACGCCTAAGCTGGGGGTGTGTCTATACCTGCCTAGTGAAATTGGGAGGGACAACAGCATTTGTAGAGTAGCCAAGATGAACAAGCTGCGCAAACAGGTGATAATTAGCACAATCAGCAGATTACATGCCCAGCCCGGCCCAGACGGTTAAGTGTGCAAGCACCATACACACATGTTTTTTCCACACTCTACACCACCGGTGTAGATGTGCGGGGACATTTCTCGAAACAATCCAACCAAATGAGAAGGGCTGCAGCATGCAACATAGACCAACATGTGCAGGAGGCTGAGGGTGGTGAGGATGCGAATGCTGCCAAACAACCCTCAGTGAGGAGACAGAGAAGACTTTACAGACCCAGGGTAACCTACCAGGGGCTACATGACCTGGAGATAGTGGAGCGCTATGGGGTGGACAGAGACCTCCTACAGCAGATTGTTGAGCTGTGCCGGCCACACCTGATGCATCAAACAGGCCAAGGGGAAACCCATCCCAGTGGATACCAAGGTATGTGTAGGCCTAGGTATACTAACCACAGGTACCTCCCAAAGCACAACTGGGGATATCATGGGGATCTCACAGGCATCTGCATCCAGAGTATTGCACCAGTTCCTGGATGCCATGCCACCACATGCCAGTGAGCACGTACATGTCCTCAACACACGTGAGGTGTTGACCAGCAATATGCGTCTCTTCAACCAAATGGCAGACTACCCTGGGGTAGTGGGTACTATAGCCTGCATGCACGTATGCATCAAAGCATCACCTGGTGAGCGGGGTAGGGCCTACACTGACTGCAGGGGCATACCCTCCATCAACTGCCAGGTCGTATGTAATGCCCAGGGCATTATACTGAATGTGTGTGCTGGCTGCCCTGGAAGCTATGATGATTCCGATATATGGCATCTGACACAGCTGTACCACACCTTTGCCAATATGGACATCCCCTACAGTTACCTACTGGGGGATGCTGGATAACCACTGGAGCCGTGGCTGATGGCACCAATCAGCAATGCACACACACCTGAACAACTATGTCATAATGAGGCACATGCACAGACAAGACATATAATTGAGCATGTGTTTGGGATGCTCAGGTCATGGTTCCGGTGTCTGGACACATCCGGTGGAGCCTTGCAGTATTCACCAGCTACATGCACCCAAATTGTTATGGTATGTGCTATGCTACACAATATGATCCTGCGGAAACAGTTGCAGCAGGAACAGCATGGGGCAGGGCCACACAGCCCCCCACCAATGCCAAGGCCTGTACAGGCATAGTGTGACTCGGAGGAGGAACTACCTGAGCTAGACCCAGTAGGCGAAAGGAGGCATGCACAGTATGACCTGTCCTTGGCAAAGAGGCAGCGCATGGCATATGCACCGACACAGAAGGTACCCAGGGAATTTCACCCTCTCTGACTCGCACAGACAGTAAAAGGGATGCCAAACATGACACTACCTGTGCTCAGCCATGTATAGGAAGTGCACTGTGTGCATCCAACATAGGCAGCCCTCCAGCACCATCCTCAGGTCTGGCACACCCTCAAGGTAAGTCAATCAACCTAGCAATTTGCAGTTGTATTAGAATGTGTTTTTACCTGTAGCTATGGTATGGATGTGAGCATGCAAGAGAATTTGGTGGCCAAATGTTGGGCAGCGGACAGTACACATCCATAGTGGCACCATGACATCCGTAGCACATACCGGGGTCACAATAGTAGCCAGTAGTGCACAGGGTATCCTAAACCACTGTAGGTTATGGGATGAACATCATGTGTGTCCATACAGTCCACACAAGTCTCAAACAGCTGGACAGGTGTAGACCAATACAAACAAATGCCGTACAATGGCCTCTGGATATGCCCAATGGATGACCCCACCCCCCCCACAGACACACACAGACAGACTACAGCAGGCCAGGCAGTTGGATGTAGGTTAGAAGGCTAGGATATCTGAAACCAATATGCTGGTAATTAAAGCTAGGATCTGAAGTACACTGGTATGCCTATAGCCAGCACATTAGGTAGATCCACACACGGAAATGGAGTACCTGGCATACCAGTACAGTAGTAGCAAATGTCAGCTGTGCCCCCCTTCCAACGTACACATGTAACAGTCATGTGCACCACCCCCAATGCTGTGTAGGAATATGGATGCAATTGGATGTCCCCCCCATGCTGTGCAGAAATGTAGCAACAGTCAATGCCACATGACCAATGGATACCCTGCAGACACAGCATGCCACCTGTCAGTGTACAACGCAGGGGTCGGCACCACAGTACTGACTACCTGGACATGTAACACATGCGATCCAGTTGAACATAATGGGCATGCTCAAACGCATCAAGGTATGACGGTAATGTCAGTCGACAACATGCGTAACAGTCATACTGGGCATGCCCACACACTTAAACACAAGACGGCCAGGTCTGCAAACACCAATGGTCCGGATATATCCGCCAGTACATTGCTATACTGTTGGATGACTGTGCTGTATGGTATGTGTGTGGTACTGTCGATTGTCTGTATATATGCCATGGTGTAGTGGTAATTCAGATTAGCTGTGTGCACAGGGTGTTGCTACCAACACTTGCAAAGGAAGGTTTTTTGCTTGAAGCCAGAACAAGGCCATTGGATACGGAGTGGGTAAGGCACATTGCAGCAGTTGGAAGCAGTTGTGCATGGGTTTGCATGGTGTTAAGCACTGCTGACCTCTGGTTACAGCTCCTTATACTTGTTTAGACTCCACATTTCTTTAACAGTGCAATACTCGCATACTGGTAGCCAAACACGCTTACACCCACTCGCTCCCTCACTTGCACGTGCACCGACATTGGTGCTTGCATTTGTCGCTCACGCTGGGTGGTCGCAATCCCTTGTGATGCCTATTACATCAGACTACATGATTACAGTACTGGGTATGGCTGACCATTTGGCGATGGCATGGCATTCGACTGTACAGAATTGGCGGCCTGTCCAGTGACATAATCATATTATATGCGTGTTCCTCATACAATCTACTCCCATATGGCTGATACATGGGAACCGATACTCTGCAATGCAGACAAGTAAATGTGTTTTGGGAACCACATCTTTCTGCCAGTTCATGCTACCGCATACCTATTGTAGGTTTTCCACCTTTTAAATTGGCCGAAGTGAGACTTTAGGATTAACACCTTTCCCACTTTGCAAGGGACAGTCCCTCATTAGGCATATGTGTCATGCGAGAATAATCTAGGCATAGCAAATGTCCTGATTACAGGACAATATTATATTCTACGTTTCTCTAATAGTTGCATGTAATGGTTATTGTATAAATGACACTTCAATATGTTATGTGAAATAGCAACTTGACTGCTGCTAGACTAAGCTTTGATTTGTGCTAATACGTATATTTCTGTACTATGCATGGCTGTAGGTATGTTCTGAACTGGTATGTCTGACATTTCTATGGAGCAGGTCCCACTTTGGCCATTTGGAAAGGTGGCAGCCCTATAGGACCTATATGTAGAGATGTCAGATTTGGCAAGGCAACACATACCCACAGCCAGTAGAAAATTGACTACTTCACCAGTTTGCATATGTAAAGGTTATTCTTGTAGCATTATAGTTGCTAATACTGTTTCCTATAACATCTAGGTGTTTCAGATACAACAAAATCGTTTTATGCAACCACTACAGACAATATATGGATTATTTTCCCAAAATCACAGGCCATGTGCCATAACAACAATCATTTTGCACGACACAACTGCCCAGAGTGGAGTGTCTCTCACAAAGGCGAACAGGTGGTGTCCCCAAACTATTATGCTATCATCTACCTAAGGTGGTCGGCGGAATATGCGCTTTCTGTCACTAGCAGACCTCACATACGAATGGGGGAGAATGAACACTGTATCAGGGACACTGCATAACACCCTCAGGGACACATTTAGATGATTGGTTCTATTAACCAGACACATTGACAGTCACAGGGCATATGTATTCATTCACATTTGTCGTGGTACATGCTATTCATGACTCATACATGTTGTCGTTAGTCATTACGTGTATTCCGCCACCTGTCCACCTAATATCACCAGTTCTGGAAGGGTTTAGTTAGGACTGTGTTACATTCTGATTCGTAATCATGTACGTCCATGATAATCGGGTACAAGGCACTGATATATTCCCTATATGTTCCCCCAATGCTTTCTGGACTATCCAGTAGATATGCTCTTCAGGTTTGGGAGGTATGAGCATCTGCAGTCCCCACATAGGAATATTAATTACTTCCACTGGGCGGGCCTAATACATCTCTGCCAACCAACACCTGCACACTTATGCCCATTATTGCATACCCATGATTCACCTACCTGCCACCCCTCTACAGCACTCATGACATACCTACCGGGAGCGCAGCTGGGGTATGGACACACCCCTACACACTGCCCACTCTCCCCGTCTCGGGACACATGTACATTTTGTCAACCCATGTGTTATTACACTTGCACAACCTACTGTTCCGTGTACAGCTACATCCTGCTCACGTCGATCGTTACAGGTTCGCCTGTATGTCGAATTTTTGGTGTCCCACAAGGGACCCCGTTATCTATGTTTAAAGTGTAGACCTTGCAGATCTCTCCCACTGGTACTTTCCTGCCGATGGTCTGGAAAGCAGTGGTATATTTACCTTTATTACGTGTCTGTATGTCTGACTGGCCTAGCTGGGGAGGTGTGGGAGTTAAACATTTGTTTATTCGACCTCCCAGTAACATATGCCCGGTCTGACCATATGTTACCCATAATTGCTGTAACGTAACCTAGTTATGTACATGTGTATATCTACAATGACATATATATATATATATATATATATATATATATATATATATATATATATATATATATATATATATATTATACACACATATATATATATATATATATATATATATACATATATATATATATATATATATATATTATTTGTGAGTATATGTTTATATATCTTTATATGTTGTATGTATATATATATATTTTTGTATATATCTATATATATATATATATATCTTTATAGATATATCTATATCTATATATAGATATATCTATATCTATATATAGATATATATATATATAGATATGTATATAGATATATATATATATATATATATATATATACACTGCGGTAGCGTTGTCGCCTCACAGTTGTCCTGTTCGATTCTCAGCTAGAGCATCTTCTGTGTGGAGACATGCGTGAATGGGTGTACCTTCATTGACGGTTGTGCGTTAGGGCCGGCAACTCGGTATGTAAAAATGTACTGCCAATCATTAGCAGACCGGAGTTCTGCTGTGGCGACCCCTAACCGGGAAAAGCCGAAAGACACAACAACATATATACATCTGTGTGTCCGTTGACCAATACATTTCTCGGACATACGCACTTACACATGCGTATTGGGTTTTATCTCTGCTTCAACAGCATACTATTGCCTTAGTCATTATGACACCAACACTTCACTCCGGTTAATTTGTATTCGGTATTTAGCACATTATACAGTGGACAGATGTCGCAATTTGTTCATGTATGAAGTACCGATGATAATTGTGATGTGATACACTGTCATTTGACCTGTTCCTCGTCTACACAGCCTATTATTCCTGCTACTGTATTTGTTTCTGTGCACATTCATATTATTTATGTCAATAAATGGAGTGCATGTGTTACAGAGAATGTACTTCAACATATTGATGTCTGCATGTGCGTATGCATATATACCTATTACGTACTAGCTGACCTACATGGGCTGCTCCATTGGAACTGGCGCAACCAACCTGGCACTCTTGGATCCATATTCACATAGCCATAGTTTCTCCACCCCACCCATGTTGAGTTTCCATGCGTAACAGCCATTATCCACCTGATATCGCAGCCATGACACACCTTTACACATTGCCCTCTCCAGAGCGTTTGGGGCCCTACACACATTTTGTACTGCCTCGTGTATTCACAGGGTCTCCCACCATTTATATTTGCACATACGTGCCTTTCCTGGTGTTATGGATTACGGTCATTTGCAGGTTACAAGTGTAGGTGGTCACAACATGAACTACATTCTGTCTGTGTGTATTGTTGACATAGCAGTTGAACAATATTATGGCCACTGTTATAACCCTGACTCTGGTGTGAATAGCGGTGCTCTACTCACTCTTGGGCAGCTTTAGCTGACATACGCTGCAAGCACACTATAATACTTTAGTTGCTCTAGATTCCCTTCACAATCCTCTTACGGCGTTCATTCTTACAGTATATATATATATATATATGTATATACGCTACATCTGTACATAACAACATACATTTGCTATGCTGGGAGCTGCTTACACCCACGCAGGCACACTCGCATATGCTTACTGTGAGTTATATATGTTTACTGCCACTTCTTTGTGCTTACTTGTGCCTTATTCATTATGACAGTACCACTTTGATTGAAGGAATCTGGTTAATGGCCCCATGCGAAACACACATTCACCTTTACATGTTTAAATGTTGGCTTTACAGCACATAGGCATTCATTACACAAGACAATGGTATGTGCTATAGTCGTACTTGAACCAGGAATGCCTTTACGTTAGGTGGATGCTCTAACCACTACACTATTGGTGTTCTGCTTCATTTATATGTATACCCATGGTTCATAGCTACCCTAACATATGCCTCACCGCTTTACTTAAACAGCAGGCATCCATTCTCCTGCTAGGAAAACCGCAGTACTGCACATGCGACATTCCCTATTCCCTACTGCTCTGGACCCATGCTGCATGTTTACTCACTCCAAGGATATTCAGAACTCCAAAGCTTATAGTCCTGGCACATATGTGTGTTTGATTGTCAGGGTGCTCATGTGGTGATCCGGGTTTAGGCTTGTCCGACTGGAGACCGGAACTGCCCTGTACCCGTTCAACTTTCAGACTTAACACATCGACAGAGTTGGTCACAATTTTAACATTCTACCTGTGTTTACAGATGCAGGGGTTTGGACACCTCTGACCAGATTATTATGTTGGCAATACATAATATAGGGTGGGGGGTGGTTCCACTACATAATACAGGGTGGGGGCTGGTTCCACTGGTGTTTCCCTTCACATTCGTTATGAATGCTTTATTGTGACCATGTTCATTTGTTCATTCATATATATATATATATATATATATATATATATATATATATATATATATATCTGCTGTCTGTACATACACCTACATACCTATTTACACTTCCCATACAGTTGATTGTACATCGTGCATCCCCGCTGCCTTTACCTCCCTATATCCGAAGGATATTATTCTGGCCATCACTTATGACTTCACTACAGGTATTCAATAGTACGGTCAACAAATGTGATGGTTGGTGTACATATGTGTACGGACCTCTCAAACACTCAGGGACTAATTTCAACAGTGACAGGGATAAGGCAGGAACAAATCAGGGACAATCACTGACACTTCTACAATATTAGTACTATTAACTTGAAACGTATTGACAGATTCAGAGCATATGTATTAATACGTATTTTCTGAAGTTAAAAGTGTCTATTACTCTTAATTATTGTCATTATTTATTCAAGTGTCATTCAACACCTTTCCTCCAAAGGTCACTGTTTTTATGAGTGGTTAAGGGGCTGGCCAGTTATTGTGTGAATGCTCTGACCATTGGTAGGGTTGTCCAATTTTCATATGTCCAGGATGGGATATTTTCTGGACACACCAGATTGTTTAGGCCAACACATACCCATGGTCAGTACAGGGTTTAGAACATTAATCATTTTCCTAGATGAGAGCTTATTCCTGTAGCACTTTAGTTGCTTATTCTGTTTCTTGTACGATTTACATATTTTACATCCAGAAATAACTGTTTTAGGCAACTATTACATGAAATATGGTACATAGTTATTTCCTACAATCACAGGACATTTGCCAATGTATCATTCTTGGTCAGGACACACCTACCCAAACAGGGACTGTCCCTCACAAAGTGGGACAGGAGGTACCCTGCTTACGTCAGCGCCTTAATCACCCTATATCCAAGTGCCACTATGCGAATGTCTACAGTATATTTTCTCGATAATTCATGTGGGGAAACGTGCATCACGGGCAGGTGTTTGATCCAGGGTTGTAGGTTCTGCATGACTGGCAGGAGGCTGAGCAGTCTCGTGAACCACTACTTCACATACAACTTGTGTCCAGATGTCTACAGGACTGGACATCATGTCATGATACCAAGTCTGATGTTTACACAGGATACCTATCCCATGAGGGATATCCAAAAATTGAACAAGCAAATAACCTTCAATTTTTCTTGACTTACGAAAATGTGATAGGGTTTTACATGCAAGGGATACATAGTTTGCAATCCTGAGGCTGCATAGGGTGACACTGACTACTAGATATGAGTAGTGATCACTATGTGCAGATATAGCTGCGCCAAGCTAGTAGCCTGAGTATGGCTGGATTTGGTGGACGTTCAGGAATGGGGGGAGGGGTTGAGTGCTGTAGAGGGGATGATGGGTATTCAATTATGCATCCAGGTGTGTTGCAGTTGGATGGCTCAGTTCCGTCCAGACCATTATGTGGGTATGCACCAGTGACGTTTCTGTACATGTGTATCGCACATTTTAATATTCATATGTTTGTGTGATTGTGTTCTATAGTATGGCCTGTCAGGTTGTATTGCGGATGTGTATGTTTGTTCTTTGTGTTTCTTTCTGATTCACCCACTGCTCCCTCATACACCTCCAGTTCACCTATTCTGCATCCAACACATTCTCACCTTTGAGGATTATTACATTACCCACCCCCCTACACCCATATTCCACACACTCCCTCCATCCCTTCTTTGGTTGATGGCCCATGGCACGGTCAAGGGAACACATTGCATACACTACATATCTCTGGTACCAGTATGATTGTGAGGACTACCCTAGCATTTTTCACCTTCCACATGCTGTACATCATGCACATAGGTACACGCAGATACTTATCTTTCATGACATGGTAGGTACACCCAGGTAATACACGTTCATCTTTGGCACATCCTGACAAGAACGGCTTGTACCGCAAATAGGTAGATTTTGGCCAAATGCTCTGACCATTGGTAGGGTTGCCACCTTTTCATATGGCCAGGATGGGATATATTCTGGACACAAATCAGATTCTACAGGACAACACATACCCATGGTCAGTACAATGGATAGTACTTTTGTTTTATGCCTACATGTTAGCTTATTGTTGTAGCAGTTTATACGCTTCTTCTGTTTCATTTACTTGCTTATTCTATTTCTTGTAACATGTAGGTATGTTACATATGGTAATAATTATTGTATGTGACTATTACATGCGATGTGGGACATAATTATGTCATACGGTCGCAGGATATTTTACATTTATAATGGTTTTGGTATGGACACAACTGCCCGGATGTGTACTGTCCCTCACAATGTGGGACAGGTGGTAACCCTGACCATTGGGCTAGACTTAGCAATTGGCGGCACGCTAACACGATGCATTTTGCTTCCACTTGGTATAACTATCAACACTGCATTACAATACGGGCACACGGTTTTAAATGTCATTTGTTCGAGGGATGGTGAATCGATATTCGCTAATGTGCATTTGTGTTTGCTTCTTAATTTTGTGTTCGCAAGAACTGTCTTGCATGCTTTGCATATGTTTCAGTATCCACGGACACTGACAGGAGTGATTACTATTGCAGGCAGACTGTAATATTCAGCATTTTAGGTTGCATGTCCACAGCCAACATTTCCACGCCTCCGTGCGGCGCTTCGACACGCCCCATGCACTCATGCTAATTTCCTATGCACGTGGATGTGGCGGCAGCGCACCTTCATTAATACACATATGGCGCTACTGCGCCATCTGCACACTGCACGGTCGGCGCAAGCCGAACACCGGCCTTGCGCCGAGCATCATGAATCCCGGGGACAGTTTTTTCTCTCTCAGACAGGTTTTTTGCCCCAAAGGTGTTATTGTTTTTATATAATATCCCTCTAATCTCAGTTTCACATAAACCTTCAAATATTTGCACTAAAGGGTGTGGAGGGGTAAAAAAAGAGCTAGGTCTCCGAAGCGTTTCACAGTTGGTCACCATATTAGAGTTAGAAAAGTACAAAGCTAAGTTCATTTTTCTAGTGAACAACTTCAGCTGTAGAATAATATCCACTATACTGCCTTTTCTTTCTAGTACAAAGTTGAACCCCTTTGAAAGCAAGTCAGCCCATTCAGTGTTACGCTTGAGACATTTGAATTTTTAGAGAGCAAACACCCCAGGATCCCAACGATATTTGGGATCCCAAAGATTCATAAATCCATTCCTAATCCACCAATGCGACCAATCCTAGATGCTAAGGCATCTAAAACCTTTAGTATAGCTAAATTAATTGATGAGAAGGTTAAACATGTTTTAGATGGACGGGCCTCAATAATCAGGGACTCATGGGATTTTCTTAGAAAAATTAGACAGGACATGTTTGATGACGACTTCATTCTTGTCACCATTGATGTTTGTGATTTGTTCTCAGTAATACCACATCAAATAGGCCTTGAGTGGTTTTATGACTTTCTATGTAGTAATAGTACACTAGACCATGATACAATATTGACAATTTGGTCCTGTATAGAAATTGTACTTGAGAACAATTTCATTACTTTTGAGGGGCACTTATTTAAACAAAGGCAAGGTGTTGCAATGGGTGCTTGCTGCGCTCCAATTTTCACTAATATTGTGTTAGCGCAATGGGAGGATTTGTATGTATTTAATTCTGAATTCAGGACTTCATGGGTACTGTATGGGCGGTACCTGGATGATATTGTCCTGTTCTGGAAAGGGAGTGAAAATGACCTGAACAAGTTTTTCACTTTTATTAATGAAACAACTACTTTCTTGAGATTCACTATTAATAAAGAATTGAACTTTATGAACTATTTGGATGTCACCATTGTGAAAGATTATGAAAGGAAATGTTTTACCTCCCAATTATTTAGGAAACCGACCTAATCAAATTCTTTATTACATTTTACGAGCTGGCACCTACTGCATCAAAAGAAGGCCCTGGTAAAAGGTCAATATGTAAGATTGGCCAGGATGGTGTCTGACCCCGATGAATTCAACAGAGAATGTGGTATTATGAAAGACATGTTGGTAAGGAGAGGGTACCCTGAAGTGCATGTGAATGACATCGCTGATGAGGTCAAAAATAAAAGGACAAGTGGACACTTTTTCCCTCTCTTAGCTAAGGAAAATACGGATGGAAGGACTGACAGAGAAATTAGGCCCCATGGTTTTGGGCGTGCATTAACACTTACTTTTACTTCCAATTTTTATGACAAAAAGAACATTATTAATAAATATTGGAGAATATTTTACACTGACCTTGATGTGCAAGAAAAAATAGGGAACAAATCTATAGTTGTATATAAAAAGGATACCTCATTAAAAGGAATATTAGAAAGAAAAAACAACAACTCTGAGCGGCAAGGTGGTAGTTTTAGGTGTGGAAGATGTCCCCAATGTCCTTACATGATGGATGCTGTGAGTATTAGGATTAAAACATTTGGGAGTATCAAAACTGCAAAAAAACACTATTGCTATAGTAAAGGGGTTGTCTACGTGGCAACATGTGACTCCTGTGAGAGTTACTACGTTGGAAAAAACAAAAATGCACTTAGATCAAGAAGTTATCAACACCTCTATGACACTAAACATAAAAATGGCAAAAATGCCCTATATTAACATATTAGTAGTCACCCTCAGCATGGTTTTAGGTTTTTTGTTGTGGAACAAGTTGATTTGGGGCCACGGGGGGACCAGTTGATGACTTTCTGGAGTTTATGGAGCTGAAGTGGCAAATTAAACTAAATGCTTACCAAGCTCCAGGGTTGAATGATAAAATTTCTATGTGCCCTTTGTTGAGACTTAAATCTATGTTTATGGTATGAACCATGCATAATTTTATAGCTTATGCATTAACATTTATAATAATGTTTTAACAATCTGCATTTTTTATATTTCATATTTTTCACATTTTTATATTGTCTAATATGAACATATATATATGTATTTTTATCATGTATTACTAATGGCACTGAGTGTTGAGGAAATGATGTAATGTCTGCTGTAGTGATCGGTCAGGGAGTATTATTTAAACTGTGTTGTTTTAATTTGATGCATTCTGAAGAAGTCTTATACCTGACAAAAGCACTAAATTAAAAACTTATAAAGTTGTTAGAATAAGAGGATTTTTGTTAGTATGTATTTTCTGAAGGATATGAAGTCTGAAAGTCAAGTATATGTCATAATTTAATAACTTCAGTCATCAGTGATTTCCAGAAATTTATGAGGAAGAGATCAAAAATCTGAGGCAAAAATCTGTATAGTTAAGAGGTATGATAGTATGTCCCCTTTCAGGTTTTTCACATAGCAGTCATAACAGTGCATTAATATTGTCATGTCCCTTTGCTTTATTCTATTTAATGTCATATGTGTGTCCTCCTAGGAAAAGGGATCACTGTTTCAACTTGACTAATAATGTAAGGGATACACACCCCATCCGTATAAACCAGTTAGCAAGGAATGATGATTCATAATTAATATAAACCTTGCACTAGAAAGATGCTGGTTGAATTTTTTTGCCCCTTTTGTTGAGGTTATGCACTTATCTGTCTGTCTGTCAGTCTGGTTCTAACTACCTTCAGCTTTTAAAGATGACATTGAGACTAATGTTATGGGTTTCTATGTACCATCCAGGAGTTTGTGAGACACAACCAGGGGTGTAGCCAGGAAATTACAAATTATACATACTAAAGTGTTATTGTCACACCCCAGTAAAATGTATTAAAAAATGTCAGAGCACCAAACTGTACTGTTATAACCATGCTGACCCCCTCCCCATAAAATGTTTAGGCCCTGAGAAGACTCACTTATTAGGCAGTACTAGGGCAAAGATCTATGCCATATCATGGCAGTGACTCTTACAGATGTCCACTGACACCAGTGTTGGCATTTGGCACCAAGTGTCTGGACAACATCACATGTTTATATGTCCATAGGTCTATACTAGACTACGATCACTAGGGCCCTTAAAAGCCTAGCCATGCAACCCAAATGTGACACATACATTAATTTTCTATTCGATTTATAGGGGTGATTTACTGACTGCCTCTGTTCATCAGAGACATAGGACCAGGGGTGAATTCCCGATTACTCATTCATTGGTTCAAGTTGTATGTAAATAGGGATAGGGAGGAACTCTAATTCTCAAAGGTAGGGACCCTGTTCCTGAGAATGGGAATTTGTTGAGAAACGTATCTGCCTCTCTAACATGTCTTCTGTGTGTTGCAAGCAAAATGTAGGTCTTTTAATCTAGTAATTCTCATGATGTTTGATTTGTGGATGTGCAAAAGAGCTATCAAGACAGGGCCCAGGGATGCCTTGTGTACCAGGCAAAGATCACCTCTCAGAAGTCTGCATGATACGAGTAAAGAAATGGGGATTTGAAATGATCAGCACAGGACACAGTGTTTGCACTCTACTCTTTTTTGTAAGGAACCTTTGTGGACATTACAGTTGCTGCATGTGTCTGGTCAGGTACATATTGAAGGGGTATTGCACTATACGATTGTCCTGATGAGGGCCAAGTACAGAGGTATGGTGACCTCTCTGGACCTAGATGCCATGCCCTTCCTTATAAGTTGAGCAATATACAATAATTTTTTATTACACTGGACATAAGTAGGTCAATGGTTAGGTTAATATTTGCAAGAGTTCTCAGATCCTTGACTAGTGAATCAACTTTTAAGGATGTTTTATTGATGACGTAGTTACCTGGGGTGGCAGACTTCCCAAAAGCTACTATCATTTATTTCTTAGTAATGAGTTTTAAGCCATGGCTTTGGCACCAAGCATAGGTCTGTATTAGACCTTCCTGAAGGGTTTTCTCATTTTTGGGGAATTTAATGACTGCTTCCAGTTTGCAATCATCTGTGAACTTTGGTAGCCAGGGACCCTTGACATTGGCTTTGACATCTGAGAAGTGGATGCCAAAGAGGAGTGGACCTACCACAGAGCCCTAGGGAACTACACTGGTGAATGTCCTCTATGTAGAGGTGGCTTCATTTATTATAACCTCCTGGGTCATATCAGTGAATCAGCAAGCTATCCAGTGTGTTATATATGGATTTATACCTAGTTATCTAAGCTGTTTATAATGCCCAAGTGGGCTATTGTATCAAATGCCTTAGGCAGATCTAGGTAGGCAGTATGCACAGTTTCTCCCTCATACTTGACCTTAGTGATAGTTTCATAGGTTAGTACTAGGCCAACTGCCCTTGCGAGCCACTCCAAGCCCAGCCAACTATCCCCTGTGAGATTCAAACCCCATAGCCAATTATCCCCTGTGAGATTCAAACCCTGCACCTTGTCACTAGGCCACCCTTTGTGTTTTTCCCTTATATTTATCTTCATATCTTCCAAGTCTTTCTGCCTGTTTTGTAATTTTTAGTTTGTTATCTCCAATAGTGCATAATAGATCCTGGTCTGTTCTAATACCACGCATTGCTTTTATCACATCTATCTTTCTTAATATTTTCGTTGATCTGTTCCCTCTTCTATAATCTTCTACTTCTTGTCTTAGCTGCTTTATAGTTTTCTCTATTCGATATTTCCATTATGTTATTCGTTGTTGCCCCACCTTTGCCTTTTCAAAGAAGTCCACAAGATTCAGTAAGCATGATGTTCCTTTGACAAAGCCAAACTGGGATGGATCCAGTGTCTGGAAGTCTCCTATGTCCTTGTTGATAATTTCCAGGATAATTCTTTCCATAGCTTTGCAAATAAGACTAGTCAGACTCACAGGTTTGTAACTTCCAGGATTTGTTGAAGATCCTCCCTTATGAAGGAGGATGACCATTGCAGTCCTCCATTCATGTGGCAAAAAGGCTGTTTTAAGATTATAGTTAAATAATGAGTCCAGGAGTCCTGATAAATAGTATTTTAGACTATTCAGGAGGCATCATTGGGTGTTACTGGGGCCCATTGAAACTGTGTTCTGGGCTTTAGTGAGTGCAGCCAGTACATGCTCCCTAGTTATAGATGGAGGAGTTAAACTGGAACTGAATTTGTCTGGTAACAGGTGTGCTTTATTGCCAGGCTCAGTGAATGTGGCACCATTAACTACCAGTTCAGCACATTGCTGTGTGCTACCCTTGAGGTCTCTGACATAGCTGTAAAAGTGTGATGGTTATCTTTCAATTGGGAGGATATCTTAATCTCATCTTTCAGCTGGGAGGAAATCTTCATATCAAAGATGGCTTTGCTTGATCTAGTTAGCCCTCTTAGTTGCCTATTTACTTTGATGAGAGAGTTTCTATCTTCATCTGAATTACCCTTCCTGATTTTTGCCATTCATTTTTTCCTTTTGTTGTATATCCTGTTTAATTTGGGATGCAATCAGGGCAGTTTGTCTCTAGGGATGGTTCTGGGCTTACTTCTGTTAGGTACAGCAGACTCAGTCTCAGAAAGCAATTCAGCAGAAGCTGGTGTATTCTTGGATTTGGAGGGGCACTGAATATTGACAAACCATCACTTAATAGTACAGTCCCAGAGTTTCAACCACACCAGTGCCAGTGTTCAGCACCAAACCTGCATGCTGCACCATGACAATTAGACCCACACAAATCTATTCACACAAACAACAATATGCAGCAATAGCAACTCTCTGTGCCACGGCATGAAAGGTGGTCCAAAAGGTTAACACTCATCTTTACACTAAGGCAACATAGGTTAACACCTACTGTATAGACTAACATACAACTCATGGGCAGAGTAACAACATTAATGTATCCAAGCCCACCACATTAGGTACCTCTAATACCACAGACTTTAAAAACATAAACCTATTAAAACTATATGATGAGCTGTCAAAATTAAAATGCAAAATTGCCAGCCTCCATGTAGCCTCAGCTGTCACTTATGCCAATTAATTGTACTCCAGTAAAATAAATACCACAATCAGCACAAATTTAATTGGAAATGTAAAAATAAATCATCTTAGTGGAATGCAGCATTAATAAACTAATTAATTAATTAAGATAAATAAAGCCTTATAATAAAACAAAATCTACCCACATAAAGACTTTGCCAAAAAAGATATGCAAAAATCTTAACATTAACATAAGGAATATCATAGTGAAGCAGAAGTTAAAATTAGCATTGACAGCCAAAGATAATCACAACTCCTTCTTAAATTGCATCAGATGATTAAGAAGTACTGCATAAGAGTGTTACCCACTATAACCCTAAAGATACTGCTCATATAGTCGCAGATAATTTTCTGCCATCTTCAAACCAGAAACCAAAGCCGTAGTTGGGGGTAGGGGCAAAGGTGGAGGCACCCCATGCTGCAAGTTGTTAGGTAGCAAAAGAAATCTTACAAGTTAGTGGTGCAATTGCTGGGCTTGCATTATTATCTTTAGGTATTTGAGCAAACTGGAGTTTTAAATGATTTGCTTGCAGAGGTTATGTGCATGTGTGTGTGTGTGTGTGTGTGTGTGTGTGTGTGTGTGTGTGTGTGTGTGTGTGTGTGTGTGTGTGTGTGTGTGTGTGTGTGTGTGTGTGTGTGTGCATATGTGTGTGTGCATGTGTGTGTGTGTGTGTGTGTGTGTGTGTGTGTGTGTGTGTGTGTGTGTGTGTGTGTGTGTGTGTGCGCGCGCGCGGACTTTAGGAACCATAGCATATACTTAGTACATCTCCTTGCTATAGCTTCTGTAAGGTAGAAACATATTATACCATGAATCCCCCCAAACGTGCACGCTGATTGGCCAGCGTGCCTGTTGTAAATCGAGTTATACTAATGGTAAAAGGTCCGTGCCGGACTTTTTCCATTAGTATAACTCGTTTTAAACACTGTCTCGCTATGTTAAATGGGTTTAACATAGCGAGACAGTTTTTAAAACGGAGAAAGCAAGATCTCCGTTGCTGTTCGCTATGTTAAATGAGTTTAACATAGCGAGACAGTTAAAATAAGCACTCTGTTGCTTATTTTACTGTCTCGCTATGTTAAACTCATTTAACATAGCGAACACATTAAAAAAACGAGATCTTGCTTTCTCCTGATGTACTGCGGCGTGTGTACATCAGAACTACCGGATGCCAGACATCTGCGGAAGGGCAGTAAACAGGCATTATACTATGCCATTATTTAAGAAAAGGAATAGTTTCTTTTCTTAAATAATGTCATGGTATAATAGCAATAACCCACTTCTGGGTGTGGGTAATGGTAAAATTACCCCTGCTTGGCTTTGTTTGGTTCCTCGGGCTTCGCCCCCGGGACCAAACCATGCCAACCGTGGGTAAATTTAGCATTACCCACACCCAGGCGTGGGTTATTGCTATAATAGCTCATTGCCTAGAGGATATTTTTTGGGGTGCTTTATTTCTACAACTTTGGAGGGATGGCACTGACTGGGAGCTTACAATGGTCACCATTTGACCTAACTACAGCTTTGGTAGAAACAGTTACTGAAAGTTCCAAATGTTTTTGTGTTCATTGTTCCCTCTAAGATTATCATGAAACATGCCTTAACTGCACTCTCCAAAGCTAAGTAAATCACTCTGTGGGCCTCAGTAATATTTTCAGCTGTTTAAGCAACAACATCAGGACACCATTTCTGAACTCCTCCTAAAACTGTTCAAATTGACCAAATCCACAGGGTATGCTCCTGAGGTACAGGAAATGGCTGTCATTAGGTTCTTCCTTAAAGGGACACCATCTCAGATAACATGAAGTATAGACCCATCAGCCTAATAAGCATAATTTGCAAAGCCTTTCCATGTATTAATTTATATCTGATTTAATAAGCTCTGCTATAAAAATATTAATGCTCTATATTTACAAAATATGGTTTTCTTGAAAGGAGATCAGGTTTTCTTAATTTAGTAAAATTCTTATAGAAAATCACTGAAACTGTAGATAGCAGTCATGCAGTTCATGTAGTGTACCTGGATCTAGCCAATATCTTTAACACTGAGTAGCCTCCTACCATCACCCAGAATGATACCACAAGTACAAGCAAAAAATGACTGATTTCAACAATTGGTTAAGTTTCTGGTGTCATTTTAAGAGGATCCAATATCTGTCTGCCTGGCATTACATGATTGACAGACCTCGATGCCTTGCCAGAGATGGCTTGCATCTGTCACCCCTTGGCTTCTGGATACTGCCCAAGGCTCTTGCCACCCCTATAGTGCCTTTTTAGCTGGTGTTCCAAGCACCAAATTACCACCATAACAGCTACAAACAAATGCAATGTGTGGGTCATGCTGCTCAATGCTAGAAATCTAAATCTCAAAATGCACTCACTCGAAGCACTCCTTAAAATGGAGAACATTGACATTTGTGGTGTATTAGAGACCTGGTTCAAGGCAGCAGAAAGCACCCCTGCACTACCAGATTATAACTCATTCCACACCTTTCAGCCCCAGAACTTGGACCGAAGCTCCAAAAACAGTGGTTTATTCCATATTCATAAAGGATGTGCACAGCTCCAGACTGGTAGCCCAACATAATGCATCAGAGGTACTTCAGGTGCAGCTAACATTGGGTAAGACAGTGATTCAGGTTGTAGCCTGCTATAGGTCCCCAACCATGTCCCAAGACTCACACTCCAGGTTCCTAAGCACCATGGAGAATATTAGGATCCAACCTAACACTCTCATACTGGATGATTTTAACTACCCCTCCATTAACTGGGAAAACTACTCATGTACCAATACACTTGCCCAACATTTCCTGGAATTCATTAATTCCAATGCACTGGACCAGCTCGTTCTTACCCCCACTAGAGGTAGCAACATCCTTGACCTGGTCATTACAACATGGGCAACCATTGCTCTCTACCAATAGTCAACTCCTCCCTGGTTAGGACCACAAACTAATCACCCTGGAAATCCACACCCCCCCCCCCTGCAAATGTAAGCACCATGAAAAACTTCTCTAAAGCTAACTTTGGGCTCCTAAAAACAGAGGTGGCTAACTTCACAGCACCCATGCAATTGGAGAACAGCTGCATGACTGCAGAATCATATACTAATGCTCTGTACGAACACGTCCACAAATGCATGGATCTCGCCATACCCAATAGAACCAAGATGCTCTCCTCCAAAAAAGGAAGCCAATCTGGTGGTCCCCTGCCATAAACAAACTCTACAACAGAAGGAGGAAACTGATGCGAAATAAGGTGAAGTCTCAAGACTGGAAAAACTCCCTTATTAGCCTCAACAAAAAGTTGAGATCCCTCATCAAATCTTCTAAAGTTAGCTATGAAAACAGAATTGCAGCAGATAGTAAAGACAAACACAAGGCCTTCTATAGTTATGTAAAGAATCTCCATGGCAATACCCAGATTTGCTCAGAGCTATTACAAAATGACACCTCCTATTCCAAGCCAACAGATATTGCCAATATAGTGGCCGACAGATTCAGTGTCAACTTTGCCCCTCTCTCCCCCACCAAAGGACCAGTCACAATACAAGTAGATTGACAACCACACTGTATTACTGCTGCACTGGTTAAAACAGCAATTTCCAAGGCCAAGAATACAGCTTCTATGGGACCTGACAGTATCCCTGGTTAAGTTATACATGAACTACAGAGTGAACTGCTACCTCACCTGTGTGCCCTGTTCAATCACAGCCTCACCTCAGGCTTTGTCCCTACTGAATGGTGCACTGCTACAGTCATCTCTCTCCACAAAGAAGGAGTGACTACACACCCTGGGAACTATTGCCCCATTAGCCTGACGAGTCTGATATGTAAAGTTATGGAACGCATCATCATGGACCTAATAAACAAGGGAGTGCCCTAAGGCCAGTGAGAATGATATTATTCTTATTCTAGAATTGGCAGATTTAGTACTACATAACAATTTCATCTATTTTTCAGGAGAATATTATAAACAGGCCTCAGGAGTGGCTATGGGTGCTAATTGTGCACCCACTTATGCTGATATTATCTTATCAATTTGGGAGAAGAAATTTGTTATGAATAGTGGATATAAGAGTAACTGGATATTTTATTCCAGGTTTCTGGATGACATTTGTAGTTTTTGGACAGGTTCTAATGATACAATTGTGGGCTTTATGGAATACTTAAACTCCACTACTAATTTTTTGAATTTTACTTATCAAGTACATCTAGAAACGGTACAATATTTAGACATGTCCCTTAGTGTCCAGCAAGAAGGTTTCAGATCCAACATCTATAGGAAACCTACATTTTCCAACAGTTATATCCATTACAATAGTTCACATCCAGGATAGCAAAAAAGAGGGATTGTTAAGGGTCAGTTTGTCAGGACATCCCGCATGACCTCTGATGATTCGGACTATCATTTTGAATGTTCCAGACTTACTGGGATGTTTCAGGAAAGGGGCTACCCTGTAGACTTCATTAATAAAATTTGTTTAGAAGTCCAAGAGGGTAGAAATTATAAATATTGACCAGTCTTAGGTAGTGGGCAATTGGAAAAAACTTCAGGGTCTGTCTATTCCCAGATAGAATTTAATCAAGCTTTTATTACTGATTATAGTGCCAATTCAGGCACTATTCAGAGTATTATTTTACATGAATGGAATACTTTCAGGGATATTACAGACCTTAGTAATTTACAAGGAAAGAGTGTTAAGATGGTATATCGCAAAGAGAACAACATTAAAAATTTGTTGGAACATGAACCCAATATTAATGCCTTTAGTAATAGACGTAGGGGTACATATAGATGTGGTACATGTTCACAATGTAAATATATTTCCCATACAGATCAAATACTTCTTATAGCTAGAAAAAGGGTGATAAAGTCTACACAGTTTTCCAATTGCAACAGTCAGAGAGTCATATACTTAGCAACTTGTTTAGAATGTCCGGCATTCTATGTGGGCAAAACCGAAAGACATCTTAAGAGGCGAATTTATGAACACCTTTATGAAATACAGAAGGAAAATGTTAAAAATGCCCTTTATAGACATCTTTCGGTTTGCCCCATGGCTAGATATGAATTTTTTGTTCTTGAAACAATGACTAAAGACAATCGAGGTGGTCCTTGGGAGACTAAGTTGGAGCACAGGGAAACAAACTGGCAGATTTTATTAGAAGCCAATAGGGCTCCAGGTCTTAATAATTTTATATCAATAGTGCCTCTGCTTAAATTAAAAGCTGGCAAGGTATCAACTTATTTGTATTTAAATGAAATTCCTTTTGAATACTATATATTTATACATCATTATATACTTTTTAAAATGTACGTATATATAGTTTTGATGAAAAACTTTTTATTATATATTTTTTTGTGGTTAGGTAATAGTATTTAAACATTTTTTATTCTATTTTTTTATTCTATGTTTTTTTTGTGAAGTTTTATCCTGATATTTCTTTAAGAGATTCTAATTCGAATAGTAATTGAATGACTGATTGTGCTATAAATTCAGTAAAGCTGTGGTTTTTAATGTATCTGATGAAGTCAAAAGTTTGTGTTGACGAAAACGTTTTATGGAAGTTTGCTTGCGTTAATAAACTTGTTGGTCGTCAATTTTGGTGGTTGCGGTCTTTCCCTGCTGATATTTCATTTTATATTGTTGGTCGTTTATATCAGTTTAGTATCCGTTTTTGGTTTTTACCTAATAAACAAGGATATAGGGGAATCTCCAAACTCTGGATCCCACACAGTTTGGTTTTGTGAAAGTTAGATCATGCCTGCTCAACCTGGTCGACTTCTTTGAGTCAGTCACCAGAGCTGTGGATGAAGGCAAGGTGGTTCATACAGCCTACCTTGATCTGGCCCTAGGCCTTTGATACCATCCCCCACTCAGGAATCATATTTAAACTCACTAAGCTAGGCATCAAGCCCTATATCACTAGCTGGGTTGCAAACTGGCTCACAGATAGAACCCACAGTATAAAAGTAGCTGACTCTAAGTCAGACCGCCGACTAGTCATGAGTGGAGTCCCACAGGGTTTGGTTCTGGGTCCTGTCGTGTTTGGTATATACTTCTCTGAAGTGCAGGACAACACAAAGGAACTCTGGCTGACAAAGTTCACAGATGATTGCAAGTTGAGAGCCATAATTAACTCCCCAAGTCATGTTGACATCCTACAGAAAGGCCTCACTGAGACCAATGACTGGTGTCAGAACCATGGCCAATGCCAAAGAATGTGTTGTCATCCCCTTTGGAAAAAACCCAGCTCCCATGAATTACCACATTGATACAGAAGGTATCATAAGAGATCTGGGAACACAGGTTGACAGCAACCTCTCTTTTGGCCACCACATTGCCACTGTGGTCAGAAAGTCCTTTTATGTAGCCCATCTTATCACTAAGGGGGTTTGCATCCAGGAAGAAAGAGGTCATTGTCCCCCTCTACTCTTCCCTCATTTGGCCAGTCATCGAGTACAATGCCCCATTTGGCATGTACCTCACCACACACCTGCAACAACTGGAGAGGCTGCAAAAGTACCTCACAAAGAGGATCCTAGGCCTTAAACACTTGCCCTATATGAACAGACTTAAAAAACTCCAACTATTCTCTGTCTCATATCGCCTACTTAGAGGTGATCTCTGCTTCACTTACAAAGCCATGTCTGACCCAGCTCTATTAGAAATGCTACATCTAAAGAAATTCCAATCCCTCTGCACTACACACTCCAGAGAATCAACAGAAAAAGCTGGAGGGACAGGTTCATAACCCAGTGACTGCCCATGCTATGGAATAGACTTCCCATACATGGCAAGTTGAGTACCTCACTTGCTCTCTTCAACAGAAATCTTGATGAGTGGATGGGAAATAGAAAATTCACCCTGTGGATCACTCCAGTGGCTCTACTCAACAGAGTTAGCAGATGAAAGCGTTTAACATGTGTGTAAAATAGTTTTAACCCTCAGGGGTTTGTTTTTATTTGTTTTCTGTTAAAAGTGATTTTTTGAAAGTAAGCATTTGCAGTGAGCTACAGTCCTTTTTAGTGTATATTTGGTATATATTTTTGGTTATTTGGTCGTATATATGCTTACAACTTGGTATTTAAAAATAAATAAATAATGAATGAAAACAGAGGTGACTATTACAGTATAAAAGATACTTGGCACTAGTAGATGTTGAATATTGAGCATTTGACAAGATGTATTTGTGGGTTTATCAAATAGATAATAGATCATGTGATCAGTGCTTGAAAATTCAAAGTAATGGAGGTGAGAGAAGGAACTAAGAAAGGCAGAAAATGTTAATGTCGTAGTTTAGAGGTGGAGTGTAAATCAGGTTCAGAGACAATTATATATATGGCTATCATAAAGTTTATATTAGAAATACAGATGTGGAGTTGAGCAGTGTCACAAAAGAATGTATATAGCTAGGATATGCTAGTAAAACTATTCAGTTATTGATAAAGACGGTGTGAAGCATAAGATTGTGAATGAAGAGAAATGGTTTGATAATATGGCAAGCAGAAGATAACAGTAGCATTTATCATGGAGATGTACAGGAGCACATCCATTTATTTGCTAGGTGACACTTTAGTTGTGTTTGAAACAAGTTTACATTCTGAATGGATTTTTGTGGTAGTGGAATGTGGATCCATAATTTAGCTACACTATTTAAATATAGAGAATCAATTGCAGCATTAGATGATATGGTTATAGTGAATAGTGATTTTTCATTAGATAGTACAACATTCTTTTGGGGGACTAGTGCTGTATTAAGTTGTTAAAGGCTGGGCAATTGTCTGCCTTATAGACAATCCTGTAAAAATGAACTAACAAAGTAATTCCAAATGAGTTTTGATAGCAAATAGGTCACCACACCTAGGAGTCCCCTTTACATTTACACAGAACATCCATCTAACAGCAGCACCAAATCAGTCAACATTGATCTCCAAGACCAAAGATAGCACATAAAGATGAGCTGGAGCAATCAATACGTCACTACAAAATCATCAACCCGATGGTGCAGAGGGATAAAGCACTGACTGCACTCCAGAACATCTATGTTCTTTGACCTGTGTTGTACCTGTGGATTAGTACTGGAGGGACTGGGTAAAAGAGGATGGGATTGAGTGGTGAATGCCCACTCACCCATCCTTAGAGGAGGGAGACAGCCTAGTTAACTGCAATAGCAGAATGTACAGCCTGGGAACTCCTCTCTGCAGGCATATGTGCCTGAAGGCAGTCATATCACAGTATGCAGGGCAGCCACTGTGTGTGTGTGTGTGTGTGTGTGGGGGGGGGGGGTGGTGAGTTAGGGCATGCCCACTCCTCATCAACATTACGATGCTGCATCAGAATCCATAGTCTCCCCATTAGCCCCAGACATGGGTAGGGTAGAGGTTAGTGGGAGATTAAGGTGGATCTGGTAGACCCAGTGAATGAGGAGAGGAGCTGTTTGCAGCTGATGGTAGCTGTGAGGACTTACAAAAAGGAGTCACTACAAAATATATCATCCCTCCCCACTCCAGGCTTGAAAGCAAAATGCAGCCAGCTTGAGTAACAAAACAATATGGACTATGTCTTTTGTAACATGAAAGCATGCATATCAGCCCTATAACAAGTACAAAATATTGAAGATGAACAGATAAACAATGCCAACTGAAAACACCGAGAAACAGTGACCAAACATCGGCTAGAATTATCTATACATAAGATCATCTCCTTCAGCTACATAAGTAAACTGCACTGCAGCTATGCACTCACAAGCCACCATCAAAAAATTCTGTGATGACAAATGTCCTTTCTGCAGAGGTATAAAGTAAACTTTAGTTTGTTAGATTATACAACAGGGTGATAACTGACTGCACGTTAGCTCTTCTAATTATACGAAATACTAAAACCATACAAAGGCTTAGTGCTAAAACCTTAGTGAGAATGACATTGGCAGAAATCACTTTAAGTACTTCAGAAACTAAAGGAAAACACTAGCATTGTGAATTATCTCTTCTTTCATTTCCCTAAGCACTGAGTTAATCACTTTGAATAACAAATGCTTTTCTCCAATATAAACATGAAAAACCACAGGTTAGATTTTTGATTCCAAAATACTTGCTCTCAGTATAAATAATTTACTTCAATGTAAGGCGTATCTATAAACAGGCTTATCTGCTGTCAGTATAAGTGGTCATTTACACTGAGAGAAAATTGGGGTCCATGTATACTTCAGTTAAATAAAAAAAAAAAAAAAAAAAGCATTAGCAAGTTCTGAAAATGCACTGAATATCTAAATAGCAAAACAGGTAGGGAACACACAAATGTAACATCTACTAAATCAGTCAGACTATCAAGCTACATTTAAAAAAATATATAAAACAACAGGTAATCTTAAATGAAAAACCTACAAACCCTTTATAAGAAATTACTGTTATTTTCTAATATAAAATTACTTTAAATGTTGGTTCTATTTCATCATTAAAAATTAAAAGGAAATAGTGTGGAAAGTAAAAATACATGTTATTCTGGATTAGATCAATTGAATTTAATAAAGTTTTTTTTGCTATAATTATGTTTTTCTGTGCTCTAATACTGTGAAGAAGTAAAATAACTTTAAACAATAATGTGAGAATGAATGTACTGTAGTAGTCTTAGATTACGACTACTAAGAAAACATAATGGTCACGAGCCTGATCTGCAAGGCCATGGAACGGATTATCATGGACCTCATTAACAAGGACACTGGCAAACCTCCAAACACTCAATCCCACACAGTTTGGTTTCATCAAGAGGAGATCATGCCTGTTAAATTTGGTCGACTTCTTTTGAGACGGTCACCAAAGCCATGGACGAAGGGAAGACAGTGCACACCACCTACCTTGACCTGGCCAAAGCCTTTGATACTATTCCCACTCGAGTATAATAGATAAATTCTCTCAACTAGGCATCAATCCATATGTTACCAGATGGGTAGCAAACTGGCTCACTCAAAGAATCCACCTAGCCAAAACAGGGGAAACCGCCTCAAGCAGTAAACGGAAAAAAAGCAGTGTACCCAAGGGATCAGTCTTGGGGCCTCTATTGTTTGGGTTATACTTTTCTGAGATGCAGGCCAAAACCAGTGGGCTATAGCTGACCAAGTTTTCAGATGACTGCAGGATGGGTTCTGTCATCAATTCCTCTAGTGATGTGGACACCCTCCAAGACAGTTTCACCCAAACAAATGACTGGTGCTATAAACATGGCCTCAAACTGAATGTCAAAAAATGCATCATCATTCCCTTTGGAGAGAGTGATCTCCCCACAAATTATCACATTAATAACAAGGTCCTAAGCACGTAATCAGTCATGAGGGACTTCGGTACCCAGGCTGATAGCAAACTGACTTTTGACCACTATATTGCCTCTGTTGTACAGAACACTTTCTACATGGCCCACCTCATTAGTAAGAGTATCTCACCCAGAGATAAGGCGATCATAACATGCCTGTATTCTTCCCTTATAAGACCCATTATTGAGCACAATGCCCCTTTCAGCATGTACCTCACAAAGCACATGCAGCAGCTGGAGAGACCATAGAGGTTCCTCACCAGGAAAATCCAGGGCCTCAAACATCTACCCTATACAAATAGGCTAAAAGCCCTGTCCCTCTACTCAGTCTCATACAGACTCCTCAGAGGTGACGTCTGTAGGGCATACAAAGCAATCTTAGACCCCGCTTTGATGGGACTGCTGCATATCCACAAGTCAAGTTCTACTTGATTAACTCACACGCATTACCTCAACCTAGTCTGTGACATCAACAGGACTTGTTGGTTGGACAGATTTGTGCCCCAGAGACCCCCCCTTCTATGGAATAGACCCCCTCTCCATATTAGGCAAAATACCTCATTAACTCTTTTTAAGCACAACCTGGATAACTGGATGGGGAACAGAAACTACACCCAAAGGATTCCACCTGCACCCCTGCTGGACAGGGGCATCGGGTGCTGACTTGTCGGGACATGGGCAAACCTCTTGACAAGGCTTGTAAGGGGCTCAGGGCCAATAGCCTAGTAACCTCCTATGATCCTATGATCCTAAAAGTCATTAATTTTTGTGGTTGCATTAATTGTCTTAACTGATAAACAAGTGGAGGGGAAGCTATGACAGATGTGCCATAAAAGTGAGAAAAGTCAGAAAATTGTATTTGTTAATACAAAATGAGTAATGATGAAATGTCATCTCTGTGACATAGCTGGATAGATCCCTGAGTGTGGTACAGCAACTGGGGTTCAATTAGCAACTCTGGCATTGTCTGAGCTGAAAAGAGGAGGTAAGGCGCTAAAGGGGTCACCCCCCCCTTACTTCTCTTAAAGGGGAAGGGAGAGAGAAAGTGCAAGGATGGCATGAGGGTTCTAATACTGGAGAACATAGAGAAGCTCACACTGGGCTGGCATGAAAGTGGGACTCCAGATAGGTGATGCATCTCTGTGTATGTAAAGCATAGCCTCATAGTGTCACATTGCTCACTCCTTGAAGATCAGGCCCAACAGGCACTTCATCTTGGTGGTGGAACATTGGCCTTGTAGTGTACAATTGCACTCCTTCACACATAGCAATAAGCCTGTGTTTCAGGGAGTTACAGCTGTATACAGAAACACCCATATCTTTCAGTATTTCAGTCCCACCTGTGGCCCTCCTGAGCTGCACCTCTGGTGATAGGGAAATGCATGGACTGACTGGGCATCTGGGGAAAGAAATGATGGCCAACAAGGATGAGTAAAACATATAAAGATGAAATGCTGCAGTGTGTTTTACTGAAAGCCTACATACACTGAAGACTGACTATAGGAGTAACATTAATGGCTTAAATAGAAATCTACCAATTGCATGAAGTGATCAAACCATTTTAACTTTTTACAGATTGTGAATGTTGTCAAATAATAGCTGCCATTACAATGAGTCATCAGACTGAGTTAGGTTCACTTTTTTTTCAAAATTTCTGTTGTTTTGTCTTGGTCAATAAAACAAAATATTTCTGTCTTAGTGTTTACTCTTATTTTAAGTAGAAATATAAGCTATACCTTTATATTTGTACACTTCATCAGTTCCAACAAGGAACAGCACTTTTTTCTTTTAAGAGATTCTAAAAAAAATTGTTGTTTCAACCTGAATCTTACCTTCCTAAATAACTGCTGTTTGAGACCAAATAGTTTTTAAAACACGTTTCTTGCCTAGAAGAGATAAGACTCGGAAGATGTAGCACTTGGAATATGTCTAAGAAAAGAGGGCAATGTGCTTGTTCTGTGCCATAAGACAGCCACTGAGAAAGATTGTGTACTTTTGAAAGTTATTCCCTGAGGAAGTGAAAGATTAATTGCTTCCCTACCTGCTGGAACAATACATAGTCTTATATGGTTACTCCTAGACCTCTTTTCTCTATCATCCAATCACTCCTGTAGAAACTGGTTTGTTTTATTGAACTTTGTTAGATTCCTACACTTTGTTGGCTAGACCATGCAAAGATATCAATAATTCCTAATTCTTCTTTGGTGTTGAGTGATTTGAACATTTATGTACTCATACTATGTCAAGGTTCTAAGTTTTTGGATTTGTTATTGCATTCAGTATAGTCTGTTAGTGAAGTAAAATTTTCTGATTTGATTCCCAAAGTTAATGAATGGGTTACCGTTCAACGTTCTCCTATGGCTTATTCTACAAGCTGCTCTTGAAGTCTTTTAGAAACTTCAGATCTACTAGTCGTTTATAGTACAATATGGAATTACCCTCTGAGTAATATAGCCAGGTATGCACAAGCACTATAAAGGGTTTCCCCAACTGACGCCTTGAGTAATAGATGCAGGTATGCTCAAGCATCAAAATCAAACATTCACCCAAGCAACCCCTTCAGTAACATTACCTAATATGCACAAGCACCAAAATGAAACATTCACTCAAACAACCCCTTCAGTAACATTTCCTTGCATGGACAAGCACCAAAATGAAACATTTTTTCAAGTAAAAGGTTCAGGTATGCATGAGCACAAAAGTGAAACATTCACTTAAGTGACCCCTGCAGTAAAAGGTTCAGGTATGCACAAGCATCAGAATGAAACATGTACCCAAGCACCCCATCAGTAAAAAGGTACACAGAAGCAGCAATTAATCTCCCCTCGCATCTCCATATTATCCCTGATAACTGCTGCTTACTGGTTTAAGTTCAGGGATATTTACATGTTCTGTATGCAAATTAGCTCATTATAGATTCATGTCTATGAATCTAGCTCATACACATATGTGCAAAGCCCCTTAACAGGGTAGTAGCTGTCCCCCTATTACTTATGCATTAAGCATGTTGTGCTTCTGTGATAGGTATGTGTTTACAACAACTGCTTCAAATCTTTGTATGCATACTAACAGTCTGGAATTTATATATTCACATACTGCCACTCTTTATAGATTACCACTATAAAAATGCGAAGCCCTGGACTGTGAAAACTGCCCTACATATACCAAATTCAAGACAGCACTACAGTGGGGAAAGGGAAAATTCCCTATCCCCACTGTACAGTGATTTAATTGATCAACTGTACTGGATCTTTTCCATTCAGAATGCTGCCATTTTGAAAGGTAGAAGGATATGTTATATTCAGCTTAATAAAATGTATTAAGCAGAGCTAATATTCTGCCTTGAGTGGTAATTCAAGACAGTAAATCAAAAGGGGGCTGTCAATGTAACCTACTTAGACATCAGTTTGACATTTAATATGATACCTTATACATTAATAAAGAAAGTCAGCTAGCCTAAGAGAAAATCATTGGTTGCTACTTTGTCAGAAATATTAATAATTGAAATGGGTACACTGTCGTATTTACAGAGTCCATGTTGAGACAAGTCATGGTCATC
The DNA here is from genome assembly GCF_019279795.1 of Protopterus annectens. Lineage (NCBI taxonomy): Eukaryota > Metazoa > Chordata > Ceratodontiformes > Protopteridae > Protopterus > Protopterus annectens. The sequence goes on along the minus strand of NC_056734.1, from coordinate 326,755,901 downwards.
TATGATTAAAGATTTATCAGTACTGCCCTGATTCTTTGTATGGTCTATATAAGTAATACTGCAGAAGGTCTGGAAGGAAAAGTATGCTTTCTTCTGAGGACACAATGAATTGTCATAGAGTTAATAGTTAATACACAAGGAAGTTCATAAAATCGAGAAAAGGGCATTGCAGGAATGGATGGCTGATCTAAAACATGACATCTTAAATGTAATGCAATACAAACAAATGCAAAATAATTCTTCTGGAAAGAAACTGTCTAATAAAGAAGCATATATTTAGACCGCTAGCCATAACAAAAGCAGAGAAAATGTAGAAAGAGACTTGAATGTACGCATACCACTCATTTTAGACTAAATAAAGATACCCAAACAGTGTGATAAGATATTCAGAAAACAGGACACTTTTACTTTTGAAGAAGAAGAGAAGAAATATTTTGACTTTCATTAGTTTGAGTTTTCAGTATATTAATATATATATATATATATATATATATATATATACTATATAGATATATAGATATGGATATACGGATATATATATAGACGCACACACACACACACACACACACACACACACACACACACACACACACACACACACACACACACACACACACACACACACACACACACACACACACACACACACACACCAGCAGATATTTTCTCCTAACATATATTTTTGCCTGAGCATGTGTAAACACATTTTCAGTATGTAAACAGGACATCTTCTGCCATGTGTAGAGGCATCTATGAACTAAGAAATTAAGAATTATACAATGGTATTATTTTAAAAAGTTGAGCAGTACAATATTTATAAGTATTGTCTGACCAGATGTTAAGCAGGACAAACACACAGTGAAATTTTTCCACTTTGGCTTCTCTATCTTGATAACCTGTACTGGACACAAGTTAATCCTACTCCATTCGTATTCAGGATTATTAATATATAAACCTTCTACTGGATATCATTCAGAATTTACTAAGACAAGAAAAGAAATAAAAGGAAAAAGAGTGCATTTATAAATAGAGAGGAGATCAGTTAAGGCAATATTGTGTAAATTCACTGATCTACGATGTCAATAAATTGGTCAAGGAAAGTGACAGCAGATAATCCTTTAAACTCATCCTAAGAGTTGGGTATATGTTTCAATGAATCTGTTATCTATGAAAGATCAAACATATTTTCATTTGTCTTTAGAGGCTGGAGTAGCCATAATCTGAGCATTATAGTTTCTGACTCATGCCCTAACTCCCATTATCCCAGCTACATCCTGGATGAGACAATGTCTCATAAGCCCTATCCACTTACACATTCCTGCATTTGCATGTCTATCCCGGTTAGAGCAAGAAAATGTTGTTTAGTTGGAGTCCTTTCACAGCTCTTTACCCTGGCTTCTACTTTACCAATGGGCTCATGCCAGATGTTGGCATCAGAGTAGACTGAGCTGACTACCTTCTCCCAGGATTGGTGAGACATTTTTGGCCTGTTACTCACTCTCTCCCTGGCCAATTCCTCCAATAGCAAGGTTTCTAGTCAGTTCTGAGTCTGCTGTGTACTAAATTATACTTTATCCCTTTCTGCCACATATAAGTGACAGCAAACATCATTTTAAAAAGGTTTGCTTCTAATTGCTGTCATTGGTGAATAAGAAGCGCATAAATGTAGTTCTAGAGCATATTAGGCTAGGATTGCTGATAGCATTTTTCTTGACAAAAAGTGTTAATAACTTAGGTACCAAGATACAGCATTGACTGACATTTGCATTTGTCTGACAGATATTGTCACTTTGTTACTGATCTGCGAGGAAAGTCATCAGCAGTCCAGGAGAGTAAGCGATTACCAAAAACAGACTGTATAATGAAAATTAATGCTTAACATTGTCATGGATCCCCAAAATATCAATAAACAGAGCCACAGAGAACAGACCTTCACTGTGTTACTACACACAACATTACAAATGACCATGGCTCGAATGAGTGTGAGAAACAAAATAATTATCCTACTTCAGGATCCCAATCATGGTGGCCTTTCAGGCTTCATCAGGAGGCTGACATGAACTGTGACCTGTCTCTTGAAGAATAACTCCGTCACAGCTGCCCTGCTATTGTCATGTATATTTTAGCCATGTAAATGCCAAGGGGGTGTTTCATAGTTACAAAAACAAAACAAGCTGATCTGTAAATTATTCCTGGCTATTTCATAACATGATTTATGTTTAAAAATCTTTGCAAGTAACATTATACATTTACTTCTAGTATTGACTTAGAAACTTATCAATGAACATGCTGTGCATTATGTGTATTTATTTCTCCAGAGATTTACTAGATTATGAACTATTAGTTAATATTGCAAATTATTTTAGAATAAAATAAAGAGATCTGATTTGCAGTCAGTTTGAGCACACATATCTGTCACTGTAATACTAATGAATGAATACCTCCATTCCTTGATCAAAGAGATAGTGATTGCACAATTAATATACCAAAGAGTGTTGGAAATTTGTTTTTATAGAAATTATTTTTCTGATGTATTTATTTTTATTTATTGATTTATTTGTATTTATTTATCAGGAATGCAATAATCACCAGTGACCCTTTGCAGCTCAGATGAAAAAATTTACAGCAGTATAAACAACTCTGCAAATATTCAGTAAATAAAAGTAAATGTAAGTAAAATATTTACATCAAAGCAAAAATTATGTAGGTAAATTTAGGAACAAACTGAACATTCAGATAAAGAAACTAAACAGTGAAAATGCAAATACAGTATATACCAAAATGTAAAATGTATAACAAAGGCCAGCCGAGATGTAATGTGATGTCAGGTAATGTGTGGGTTGACAAAGCACATTTAATAACAAAGGATTTCTTTATTAACTTATTGAAAAAGAAGCTGCTACTACAGTTTAATCCCATTATGGTACAGTGTTCTCATAGTTTACAAAACAAAAAAAAGGTTTAGCAGATGGTATACTGTGTGCAATAAGGATAACAACAAAACAGAATCATGCAGACTCTCTGAATGTAGTTTTGGCGACAGTAAAAAGTTAAAAAACTTAATACTGAATCTACCTTTGTCAAACATTAGAAAACATTTTTTGCAGTGGGGCAAGCCTCTCTGCACCTTTCACACCACATGAACTTATATATATCAACTCTGAGGTTGCACAACAGTGGAGAAAAAGACAAACTCCACTGTCGGCAAAATTAGTTTTCCAGAACAGCACAATTTGTTATTTCTACTTTGTAATTCATTATTCACATCCATTAATGTGTTGTTTAGGGCTTACACCTCAGCTGTCCTTAACCATTGTATGGTATGCACACTCAATGTTGCAATATGTGGTGTAAACAGTACAATTCTTGCTAGTTTGTGTAATTAGAAAAAAAACTGGAATGCAGTCCACAAGTAGTTCAAATTGTTAAGATTATGGGCACTAACTAGTTCACCTGGGACAGCAAGAGAAGATAAAGGAAAATGGAAGGAAGGAAATGAGGCTTATCTAACAAATGGTTAGATACTGCGTGCAATGTTGCTCTGGGCTGAATTCACGATGGCTTGCACGGAGTCTAAGAGTAGAGTAAGACTCCATACAGCCATCATGTCCGACGAACGATCCAGGAACAGCCTGCAGGGGCGTGCAAGAGAGCTCCTAAAATGGCTCTTACACGGACAGGGCTGGGATATGCAAATTACCTCAATTCAGGCGAAAGGCATGCAAATGAGGTAGATTTGCGAATCAGGAAACCCAAACTTGTCCGAGTAAGAGCAGTGTTATTTGTGGAAATGTACTCAGTTGACAACGGAGTACCGTTCTGCAAATAGCAAAACGGAGCCGTGACAGCTCCAAATAAAGGTTGCATCCAGTGCAGGAAGCATGCCAATGGCCAAATATATGGCCATTGGCAATGTTTCCCGATGCAATATGAAAAAAAAATAATACATTTTTTTTCTCCGATTTCTGATGTTTAAGCATAGAGCAGCGCCGCGCAAACGGGCTGCGCTCTAAAAACCAGAAAACTAAAAATTAAAACCCACAAATGTGGATCTTATTTAAATTGTTAATGTACAATGCAAGGGAATGGCAGGCTGAAGACAACATGGCCACCGAGTAGAGGTTGCTAAGGGGGAAAGCTCAGTCTAAGAGATGTAACCAAGCATTAGTAGGCAATCCTATGCAAAGGAGGGTTAGGATAGTGAATCGCAAGTTTACATAGCAAATGAGCACAGTCAGTGGAGTGTAGGAGTAGGATAAGGGGAGTAACAGAGTAGAAGATAGGTGACATCACGAGTGGGGTATGTATGAAAGAAGTGAAGCTCATTGGAGCAGAGTGGCATGTTTCAGCTGTCATTTACACATCATGGAAAGAGGTGTGTCAACAGGTAGGCTAGGTAAAGGCAAGAAATGGAAGGTGTATGCTGTGGATAACACCAAAGTTTCTTGCTGAGCGGGTATACATGCGTGTGCACGCCTGTAAACCCGAGTAAGACAGAGTGCACGTGTGTAAGCGTGAGTGCACGCGTTTAAGCCGGAGTAAGCATGTATAAGGCTGTTTAAAGAGTTGTAAGTGCGTTTGCGCTGGTGTGCACGCGTTTTAACCCGAATAAGCAAGTTTTAGTCCGAGTAAGCATGTGTGCGCACATGTGAGCTGCTGTGAGTGTGTTTGCGCTTGTGTGCGTGGCGCTGCCCCCCCCCCCTGAGGAAACAGAAAGGAAAAAGGAAGCACAACAAATAGTAGGAAGCTACCAGGGAGTACTAGCAGAGCTAGCAGGTGAAAACAATCAGAATCAGGCAATTACACAGGCAGTGTACTAGCCCAGCCCAGCTAGCACTTAAAACTCTGCAAACAACAGTCCATTATGTTTCTCACAACAGACACTGCAGTAAGCTAATAGAAGTGAAAACTGAAAAAGCTTTACTGAGACAAAGAAATGTTAGGGGCTGCCACTGCTGTCATAAGGCGACATATGCAACATGCTGAGGGTGGTGACAATGGAAATGCTGCTGGACAACCCACAGTGAGGAGACAGAGAAGACTGTACAAGCCCAGGGTAACCTACCAGGAGCTACATGAGCTGGAGTTAGTGGGGCGCTATAGAGTGGATAGAGATCTCCTGCAGCAAATTGTTGAGCTGTGCAGGCCACGCCTCACACACAGAACCAACAGAGGGGAACCCATCCCAGTGGAAACCAAGGTATGTGTTGGCCTAAGAATATTAGCAACAGGTACCTTCCAGATACCAACTGGTGATATGATGGGCATATCACAGGCATCAGCATCCAGGGTACTGCACCACTTCCTGGATGCCATGTCAGCACATGTCAGTGATCATGTATATTTCCCCAATTCCCGTGAGGTATTGGCCAGCAATATGCATCTCTTCCAGCAAATAGCAGAATACCCTGAGGTAGTGGGTGCAATAGACTGCACTCACATATGCATCAAAACACCAGCCGGTGAGTGGGGTAGGGTCTACTTCAACCGCAAGGGTTTCCCCTCCATCAACTGCCAGGTTGTGTGTGATGCCCAGGGCATAATACTGAATGTGTGTGCTGGCTGCCCTGGAAGCTACCATGATTCCCATATCTGGCATCTGAGCTGTACCAGACATTTGTCAATGGGGACATCCCACATGGTCACCTAGTGGGGGATGCTGGCTATGCACTGGAGCTGTGGCTGATGACACCCACCAGAAACACACACACACCTGAACAGGAATGCCATAATGAGGCACACGCACAAACATGTAATGTAATCAAGCATGTGTTTGGGCTGCTCAAGTCACGGTTCCGGTGCCTGGACACATCTGGTGGAGCCTTGCAGTACTCACCAACTACGTTTACCCAAATTGTCATGGTATGTGCTATGCTACATAATATGATCCTGCGAAAACAGCTGCAGCAGGACCAGCATAGGCACTGGCCAAACAGCGCCCCACCATTGCCAAGGCCATCACAGGCTGACCGTGACTCAGAGGAGGAACAACCTGAGCCTGCACCAGTAGGCAGAAGGAGGCATGCCCAGTATGCTTTGGCCATGGCAAAGAGGCAACGCATAGCACATACACTGGATCAGTAGGAACTCTGGAAATGATACCTCTCTCTGACTTGCACATATAGTTAAAGGGATGGCTAAGTTGACACTACCTGCTTTCAAACATGTACAGGGAGTGTAGTATGTGCATCCAACATAGGCAGCCCTGCAGCACCACCTGAGGCATGATTGCCATGTGTTAAGCAATATAAAGCAGTGCTAAACAGCATTTACCACCATGTAGTATATGCAAACAACATCACACACACCAACTAGCACAACTATGGTCAATGTTGAGTAATATTGGGCAACGTCCAGCAATGTTGTTGACTATTTAGCAATGCTGGACAAGCCTGGTCTAAGTAGGGCATAGCTGAGCAAAAGCCAACATGCTCATATTTGCTTAACTGGCCCTTAAGCAGTCTGGTCTGCTCAGTATGAAAATATAAAGCAGTGATGGGCCTCGAACCCAGGATACTGTGCACTATAGTTAAAGTACTGAACCACTAAACCATGACAGTATTGCAGTGATCATCCTGTATGAAGGAATGTTAATAAGTCTATGCAAAGTATCTCATGGAAACCCTGCAGGCACAGCATAATCCCTGTCAAGTTATGACACAAAGGTGAGTCCTGCAGTAAGAACAGAGCCTGACTTCCAACACACACAGTATAAATGTTAATATTGGTCATGTTCACACACATCAACAAATGTAGTGGACCTCAGATAGCAACATACTGAAAGGTCACACTGGGCATGCTCACACACTTGAATAAATAAGACAAATGTCAGGCAACAAAACATAGAAAGCCTGAACTGGGCATGCTCACACACTTATGCCATGTCTGAGTACAGCAGTGGGCCACACATATCTGGCAGTTGCATGTGTTAACCAAGGAACCTCAAACTATTCAGCAATCCACCCTGTGTACACAGTTATATGACAACAGACACATATATAATATAGTGGAACCCTGTCATAATCAAATATGTTCTGCAGATACCTAAGTTGTTCATAGAAACTGGTAAAGCAAAGACGATAAAGACCTGCAAACAGTATCAGCAATAAACATTGTGCATCCTGAACATTAGCATAGGTTCAGAGGTCGATACTAGGCTATCTGCCCTAGGGCATGTACAAGCCTAGCCAGAGTGTGTTTGGCATTTGCAACCCTGTCAGATTACTACACTGTGCGTGTGAATAGTAGGTCACTCAAGATAGTCCATGTACGTTTAGGTTAGTGTGCTTCTGTCTAACAGGGACACAGAAGATATCCCAGGAGTAAACATACGATCACCCATACAGTCATCAAGATATCTCCTGTAGGTGGTCAGTGGGTGGCTCTGCCTATGTGAAACTGGGATTACAATCCGGAGTGCGTGGAGCCTCTGGGATAAGAATCTGTCCCTCCAGCATGTCCTATTAACATCTGTGCTGAGGTATATGTCCCTGGAGTGTGTAGCTCCATGGGAGTCAGATATCCTGAGGTGGAGCATGTCCAGTAATTCTGGGTTGGGTATATCTGTAAACAACAGGCACACATCATATCCGAGTAGGTGGTAAGCGACTGAGTAGAGCTGGAGTTACTGCATCCGAACTGTGCAGGGCATCTGTGTGAGTCCCTAGATCTGCTTGGTGAGGAATTTCTGTGGCCAGTACAGTTGCTGCAAGTGTCGGGTAAGGTACACCCCAAATGTAGCATTGTAACCAAGCATGGTTGTGATGAGTATAGGGGCACAATGACCTCACTCGATCTAGATGTGAAACCATATGGGATAAGGTGGCCTATATAGAAGGTCTGTCCAACCACTTTGGCAACGTGATTGTCAAAGGCGACAGAACGAACAAGTCATGTCCCCAAACCCCTAACAACTCCTACCATATGTAATGGAGTACTACCTATGTGGTAATGTGTGGGCATGTTGTTATTCCCAAAGGGGATGACTATGCAACTAATGGCATTTAGCTGTAGGCCATGGCTCAGGCATCAGTTATCCATCTCTGTGAAACCCTGTTTGAGTATGCATGTGTCAGCTGGAGAGTTGATTATGGCACCCAGTTTGCAGTCAAGTGCGAACATGGTCAGCCATATTCCTCCTGTGGTAGCCTGTACATCAGACAAATATATACTGAACAAGAGAGGTCCCAGGACCGAGCCGTGTGGGATGCCACATGTAACTGGTGTATAGTCAGACATGGCACCTACAATCCTGACCATGTGGGTGCTATCCCTGATCCAGGTAGCAATCCATCGTGTGAGATATGTGTCCATATCGATGCTGGTGAGCCTATGCATAATGACCCAGTGGGTTATTGTGTTGAAGGGTTTTGCAAGGTTCAGGTAGGCTGTGTGGACAACTGTCCCTATGTCGATGGACCTGTTAACTGTTTAAAGAATACAAAGAGGTTCAAGAGGCAAGACCTGCCCACAACAACACTGAAATGTGTAGGACACACTGTCTGTAGCTTCCTGATGTCTATGTGTATGAGTCCCATGACAATACACTCCACAGCTTTGCAGAACAGGCTAGTTAGGCTTATAGGGCAATATTGTCTGTGGTCCATTGTGGCACCAGCTCTGTGGAGTGGGACCACTGTTGCTGTATGCCATTTCTTGTGTACATATCCTGTAGTAACTCCAATATTGAACAGTGATGTAATGTAAGGGTTACGTCTGTCATGAAGCTCATGTAAGATGCAGGCCGGGACACCATCTGGTCCCATTGATGCTGTGATGTACGCTTTGGGGAGGGCAGCACTCACCTGTTACTGTGTGATGTCAGGGAGATTACACTCTGTTGGGATGGATAGTTGCTCCTTAGGGGGGATGGGGGGGAGACATCTCCACTGAACCTGTTTGCCAGGATGTTGGCAATGCCAGTGGGTTCAGGGTAAGTTTAGTCAGTATGCAGTAACTCACAGCATATCAGTGAGTGTCCACCCAGGTTTCTGACATAACTGAAGAAGGCCGTGTGATAGTCCTATGTGTCTGGTGCAATTGTCCGGTAGAAGCTGCCCTTAGAAAAGTTCATGAGTGATCGTAGCTGTCTGCTAGTACAGATCACAGATGCCTTCCCCGTCTGGAATTGTGCTCTATCATTTAGTAGCTTCCTCCTGATGTTGTACAGCTTATTAATGGCTAGGGTCTACCAGACAGGTCCCCTGCCATTAGAGGAGTGAGTCCTGTTGTTATTTGGGATAGCACAATCCATGCAGTCCACTAGGTGTCCATAGAATGTGTATGTAAAGGATTCAGCAGTCTGAGCCATATTTGCCACTGTCTCAGGGTCTCTGAAGGATACCACCTTGCTTTGGTGAAGTGAGACGTTGGCTCATGAGAAGCTCACCAAGATTACCCAGGATGGGTGTGTGGAGGGTATATGTATGTCCAGTGAGATACATGTATGTTCTGACCTTACCAATGAGGGGTATATTGCTGGTGTGGAACATAGAGTCCACATGTTGGTGATGATCAGGTCCAATATGTATTCCCCCTTGTGGCTGTGCTGACTGGTTGTGCCATAGCATATGAGTCTACAAATTGTAGCAACTGTTGGGCGAGGGTGTTGGGGCTTGAGTAGTATCCCAAGTCAATATTTGTGTATTTGAAGTCACCCAATATAATGGTGTTTGTGGAGACCTTCATATTCTCCATAGTTCCCATGAAAGCCGAGTGTGGTTCCTGAGTTTGAGAGGGTGGTCTGTAGCAGGCAACAAACTGAAAGGCAGTTTTGCACAATGGTAGTTGTATATGTATGGTCTGTGATGCTTTGTGCAGTGCTACTAACCCAGAGGTGTGTGTATCTGTGATGTATATGGATACTCCCCCTAGTTGCTTTGTCAGTTCCAAGTCTTGTGGTCAGAAAGCATGGTATGAAACATAACCTGGTAGTGCTGTTGTGCATAAGTGAGCCTGAACCAGGCATCTGTTAGTGCACAGATATTGCTATCCTCCATACTGAGGAGAGTCCTGAGTGGCCGCAATATGGTGTTGAGCAGCATTACCCTTAGTTTAATTTACCCTGTAATGTCTATGGAGGTGGGTTTGTCTTTTGAGCCCTGCTTAAGAAAGGCACTATGGTGGTAGCAAGATCCTTAGCCAGCATTCGAAAGTCCAAGGGTGACAGGTGCAAGCTGTCCATAGTGAAGCTACGTGGCATGTCGAACATGTCACCACAGGCTGACAGACACTGTATCCTCTATGAATGACACCAATTTGTTAGCCAACTGTTAAACATGATATGTTTGTCTGTATGCTGTGACATCATAATTGGTGGGTGTAAGATGCTAGACAAGGTCAGGGTCATACTGGCCTGGGCTACATGATCAGAGTTTTCCTCCATGTATCATGCCATGTGGTCCAGGGAGTAACATCTGAGGTTTTACGCACCAGAATGGACAATGATGGTGCCAGTCCTGTACTTGCTTTGGAGTGACCTGACTGCATGTGTTATGTTGCAGATCCTGGCACCTGACAGACAACCCAAAGTGACTATTCCCTTGCTTGGGCTGGTGAGTGGTACATCAGTGTGTCTGACAATAAGTGTCACCTATTACAAGTGTATTTGGTGTGTTGTTTAGCCCGAAGGGCAGTGACTGTGTGGCACACTGACATTGTGAACTATGTGACATGTGGGTATTGTAGTGGGGTAGCAGTTGTGTGTGTGTCTGCTTTGGAGGTCTCTGCTGCTTAGGCAGAGTTCATTTACAGCATCCGAGTATGTCTATGTGTGATAATGTGGTTTGAGTGCTGTCGCTAGAGGATATGTGAGACTGATATGTAGTGTGTCTGGTTACCCTCACCACCTGATAGACTGTGCCAGTCATGGGTCGAGAGAGTTCAGCACCATGTATGTCTATATAGGTGCATCTCACACATATATCTGAGTTTGTTGGGAGGAGGAGAGGGTTGTCTGTGTACATGAGGCAGATGTGACATTGTGTCAACATCACAATATTCACCAACTGGACTGCAGAGTACACACAAAACTGACCCCTGCACATGCGAGGATATTATGATGACATACTCTGTAGCCTGATCACAAAGGATCAGTAGGGTGTTAAGTGTGTAAAAGAGTATAACAGGGATTAGTGCTCTGGTTCGTTGGTGTTTTGTAAAGAGTAGCTGAGAAGGAGTCCAGACTGAATCATGACACCTCCTTCAGCTATGTCATATATAGCAATGCACACCCATATATGCCCTGAGTCAGGGCCAACTGTACCTGACTGACAATGCCGACATCCTGACAGACAGACCCATATATACATACCCACCTCCCACCGACGATAGTCCATATCATCATACTAGGAGATATCACATGTAGAATGGATGAGCAGCTACCCCCAATGCCAAAAGCATGGCAGCAAGTGGAATACAGTGATTCCCAATATGTGTCATGCATTTACTACAGAACAAACAGATCCTGCACCTGAACAGTCAGCTGAGCCTCACCCCCTACACAGGATGTGGAACCGTTGAATGTGTTACAGCAACATATGGCACTCCCGACAAGTGTTGTTGCACAACACACCATGGGAAGTACAGTCCAGTACGCCTATGAAGTCTGATCTGCAAGGTCATGGAGTCCATCATGGTTGAAGTCATAAACAGAGCTATTGGAAGCTAACATACAGACAACCCTACCAAGTGTGGTATGTTCATGTGCGGATCATGGTTCCCAAACATGCTAGACTGTTTGCAAGGCAGCCAGCCAGGACATACATCACTGAACACAGCTACACATGTTTCACATAGACTTTGAATAGCCCTTTATCAACATCCCAGACACATGTAGTATCCACAAAACCAACAAGCTGTGCATAAATATGTGTTGACATATGAAGGATTGTCAATGTGTCCACAGATAGATCACACAAGGTAAGGATTATAAGGTCCTGTTCAAGCTGTTGACACCTGCTGACCCACATGGACCATTCCTGGAATGGCATAAAACAAAGTGTACACACATCACCATGTCCAGTCTGATGATGTCACCATCCTATCAATACAGCAGGAGAAGGGAACCCAGCCAGTAAAGCAAATAGCGTGCCATGTTAATGCATCTCTCTCTCTAGTATCATAACATAGTTAGGTAGGGGTTTAAATCCTGCAAATGCTAACTGTGTGTGTATGTGTGCAGTTTCCTTTCAGAGGAGTGCCCTTTTTGGAGACTGGGAAAAATCACTAAAAGAGGTACATTCCTCTTTGGAAAGTCTGATGATGTCACCATCCTACAAATACAGCAGGAGAAGGGAAACAAGCCAGTAAAGCAAATAGCGTGCTGTGTTAATGCGTCTTTCTCTCTAGTATCATAACATAGTTAAGTAGGAGTTTGAATCCTCCAAACAGTGACTGTGTGTGTGTGTGGGGGGGTGTATGTGTGCAGTTTCCTTAAAGAGGAGTGCCCTTTTTGGAGACTGGGAAAACTCACTAAAAAAGGTACATTCCTCTTTGAAAAGTCTGATGATGTCACCATCCTACAAATACAGACGGAGAAGGGAAACCATCCAATAAAGCAAATAGCACGCCATGTTAATGTGTCTCTCACTAATATCATAACATAGTTAGGTAGGGGTTTGAATCCTGACACCTAGAGGACAACTGCATTGTATGTGTATGCTAAACAGTGCTAGATGTGTAGCATTCATAATCACAGCTGCCAATCTAGATCCAAAAATGGGGAATACTGACATCTGTGCAGTGAGGAACACCTGGCTTAAGGCTCACTTGTGCACAATAGCACTACCACTGTATACCTCAAATACAGACATGTGGGCCATAACACCGTTACGGACCGCTCCAGGTGGTAGTGTTCCTACTTACATGAAGGACACTCACATTTACTGACCAGTACACTCTCAAAAGCCATCACAGATGTCTCAGGTGTAGATCACAGTGTCAAAAGCCGCATTCTAGGATGTAGCCCTCAGATATCACCATGTCCTTGGACCAGCAACACACATCCATACATGTGGCAGAACATACATTAGTACAACACCATGTTATTCATGACCAGTGGACTGTACCTAGCTCTGCAGCAACTGTGCAGGCTACCCATGTACTGACACGGTTCCATCATGTGTTATGCAATGCAATGATACCACTGTTCATAACCAGGTTGGCTGTACACATAACAGGGGCCCTGGGTCATATACAGCTGTAACAGATAACTGTTGCTGTACATCAGTAAACACACTCATGTTTGGATATGACATACATGTACCTGCCGTGGATACGTACATGCCCCACACACACACAACACATATGTGCATAGCATAGCTGTTGCTGTCCTTCGTGCAGACAAGTGGCTACAGCAATTACACACATGCACATGGAAGGTAGGTCCATGGCTGTTGACTGGTAACAGTACATAAGGTGTGATAGCAATGTTGACTGAGTTAACATTCCCTCTGTACTGGTTACCCATGACAACTATCATATCATACAACAGTCTATGTGTCATGTATGTCATCACACATGTCCACCAATTGCAGTGCCTACAAACATGGCTAAATGACAGGAATGTAGGACCTACACACATGTACATGTAGTGTTGTGCATTCAGCTACCATGTGTGCAGTAGCTGATGTTTGCAGTTGATCTGTGTCTTACTACAACATGCAGTTGCAATGCAGCCCCATCATTGACACCTGTATATGGTGAAATACTGACAGTACAGTAAGATGTACATCAGGTATGGATGGATGTGTGTACAAAAAGTGGTGGGCCAACTTTGCAGATGGATGTTTGCTGAAGACAGCTCACAGGTGTGTCACAAGCCATCCTACCATAACATGTGCAAACACTAAACTATGTTTCTGTTAATTGAAGGTGAAGACATACAACCTACACAGTGGTCAGGGTGTCACTGACTGTAAATCACTTGACACCTGTAACACTTAATACCTCCCGTGTACATATAGCAGCACAATTGCCAAAGGTAGTGTCGGTACACATTGTAATGCGGGCAATACTGCTGCATGTCTGTCATACGTATCATAAGATAGCAGGTGTTTGATTCATAGTACTGCCATGTGTGTTTGCTTGTGTGTCCATATATGCCACGTATGGTGGGGAATACATCCCAATTGTTACACACCCCTGTACACTGTTGTAGAGATCTGTACATACTGCAGTGTAGAAAGCAAGACATAGGCAGGGGTGGTGTGTGTATCACACACATGTTAGCTATCTGTATGTGCATGACATAGGTGCATTCAATTGTGGACTCCACAGTGTGTGTATGTATGTATGGCTATCTGGTCCATGAAGTGAGAATGTATGCTACCATAGTGATCAGATAGGACTCCTAACCACTCCAGGTGATGCAATCTACTACCCTGTTGATGCCATCAGTCTTACGCATTACTGACTACTTGTACATATTTATTCTCTGTGTCGCGTCATGTGGGTGCACAGTGCTGTAATGGTGATTACCACATAGGCAGGGGTCCTCAGCTCAACACTATCAAGTGTTTGTGTGTTGCAGTGTCGTTGACCCCGTGAGTGTGGGCATGTTACTGTGTCTGAATACATGTGTGCAAATACCTGTGTGTGTGTGTGTGTGTGTGTGTGTGTGTGTGTGTAGTTGTATGTTCTCATCCTGTAATGTGAATGTGTATTACTGCTACACAGTGAGGCCTCATGCTATCAACTGGCCTCTACCCTTGACATCAGCTAGACCACTATGTAAACTCTCCGCACCATGTAACTGTACCTGTGATGTCACCCGGTATGGATGTCACGTCTCTAGCCACTGTAGCTTAGTACACAGCTCACATGCTCCTGGATCAGTAGATGTGTAGACATCTTTGGAATGTCAGCCTTTCTAATAGTGAGGTTGACGCTAAGTATAGCATGCTGGTATTGCCATCCATGCCTGTGAGTAGTCCGCATTTACACATGGGAAACTGCAAACACTAGTACTTAATGGCACATGCAATTAGACCTTAAGGAGGGAAGCAGGGCATCATTACCAACATGCTGTTACTGTTGTTACCAAGACACATGCTGTGAACATAAAAAAATGCATTCTAAACCTGTACTACATGGTATGTCTGCTGCATGTCAACAGTACACAACAATTGTAATATACACATCTCCCTATTCTGGTCACCCTGTGCATCAGACCATATGAGCATGTCCCTGTACCGATGGTGTGGATGACAGAGATGCAGCACAGGCATCATCATATGCACAGGGTGATAATGTTTACCAGGGGCCTAGGCTGCACCAGTGGATGACATCATCTGTGTGGGTTAGGGCCTATGATCTAATTGGCCATGTGTGGTTGTTATCCATGTGAGTGTTGCGGTGCCCTACAGATGTCTCTGGTGTGTGCGTGTATGTGTGCACACATTTCTGCCATGTGTTCGGCCTACACAGGGGTATTATTGACAGCTACAGACTGTACTGACCAGGATTTACAGCTCACGGTGTCTGGCCACGGCCATGTGACCTGTGCCTGCCAGGGGTTGCACGGGCACTACCAGGCAGATGTACAGATTGGGTACTGTCCGATGACACATGTCCACTGGAACCGTGTCCCCGTTGGGACCATCCAGGGCCATGTACATATGGCCTGGTGTGGACAGCGCAGCACCATCTGCACTGCTGCTGCTACCAGCACTATGGGAGCGGGTATGTGAGGTAGCTCATTCACATAGACCTGCACCAGGTGGTGTAGCTGGCCTACGTCCATGTGCCCTACGCCTCACTCCTACCAGATGTTCCAGCATGGACAGCTCACACTCGCGGATTGTCATGCCACGATCAAGGATTGTCATGCCATGTTCAAGGATTCCAACCATGTCATCCAATTGTCTGTCCAAAACTTCAGCAATCTGCTGTTGAGCATTTGCCAATGCCTGGATGTTGTCATTTAAAGAATGGATAGCAGCCCTCTGAAGCCTCTGCCCTTCTCTGTTCTGCCATTCAGCACTTGCCTGTGCCGCCATTACAGTCAGAAACATGCGTCTGGTGACACCAGCTGCTGCTCTCTGTCCTGCAGGGGCATGTCGGCCAGAGGTCCTCCTACGAGCAGCACTGGCCACATGCCTGTGTGGCACATCTGCAGTCATTTGACTGACACCATGGTGTGAATACACACCTTCCGTAGCCAACACACATTCCTGTTCCAAGCTACCACACGCTAACTGTCCTTCCTCTATGGCCACTGGTGATGGGGTATGTGTTGGCATGAGAACTGCATGCGGGGAAGAGGGGGATATAGTTGGAATGGCACCCAATGGCACAGATTCAGCCCCTGACAACCCTGCCTGTGCCTTAAGCATATGTTCATCATCACTGCTAGAGTCTGTGGGGACACTAACATCAGATGGACCGCAGAAGGGTAACGCACCTACATCACCTGTGAAGACAAACAAAGACTCTACATTACAATAGAGACACACACACACAGACACACACACACACACACAGACACACACAGACACACACACACACACACACACAGACACACACACAGACACACACACACCATGCTGTGATTTGACAGAAGGCATGCAACATGCATGTGATACAGCAGACGGCATGCAGCTCAGACATTAATAGTGGTAGTTATCATACATCCCTGGGTTGCACACAACAGCAAACATGTGTCATAGCAGAAGCCATGAATTTCACACAATCATGGTAGTAAGCATGCATCCCTGTGTTACACCATGTGGACCAGCACAAGTTAACAGTAGACATGGCTGATGTGAGGCATATGACCTTGACATTAACATGTAGTATGACATGTAATCTGCTTAAGTGTGCATTGACATGCATACATGTTTGACACAATGGTGTCCTGACACATTTACAGTGGTGTAATGGTGTCACATTGCAGTGTTGTCTGTACACCCTACAGATAGAATGCACTTTTAGCAGATGTGCATGACCATTGAAGGGTATAATGAGGCATCTATATTGCTATACAGTGTGAAGTACAGACACAGTGCCATTGCATGGAATCATAAGGCATCTCTATTGCTATACAGTGTGGATTACACACACAGCGCATAGCCATGACTGTGTGCATACACAATACATAAATACTGTGGATTGTGACCCACGTCGCTGAGGTGTATACACACTAAACCATGATGTGTCATGTGTGACAGGTCACCAAAGGACATACGGATGACACCCCTGCACAACTGCTAACATTTCTTAGTTGCCTGGCAACCATTTCCATACATAGCAGACTTGTCAATACACCATGTCCAACATGACATTTGTGTACCACACACCATGAGGTGCATGGCTGACAGTGATGTCCAACAGCAGCAAGGGAAATGTACTGTATCTGTGGCCTGATGTGGTGTCTGTATATGTATGTGGATGCTGTACAGGTGACTACTGTCATGCTGTGACACAGTCATGATGCTCAACACATCTTATGTGGTCGAATTAAGTGACGCCTCCACAAGCTGTGCACAGGCTTGTAGGATGTCCAGTGTTCCACATCTGCTATATAACCATTCAACAAAGGCTATAGTTGGACCATGTGTAGCCAATGTACAACAGGGTGTACACACAAACACATCACATCTACTGTGTGTTGTTACATGTCTCTGGCCATCCTCCATGGCCATGTGTGAACATGTGTTGGCCAAATGGTTGTGATGGCCATCTATCTCGCATGTCTGTGTTGTCCCATATGACATACACCCATAGATGTCAGATACTCCACTGTCCCCAGGGTTATGCAGACAATGAGTTGTATGTTTGGTATGTGGGGTATGTTTTATGGGATAGTGAGACAATGTTGCAGCCAGACCACTACATGTCATGGACATGTCAGATGGCACATCACAATGTGTGCACTCATTGCAGGGGCATATTCCACAATGGTGAATCCTGTGGGCTGCCCATACTCCAGCTCGCTGTGTAGTACTGTTTGCGTACCCCACATGTGTTATTCTGATGTATAGTACATATTTCCACATTGAACAACACCTCCACCATTGTATGCCCAGCTGTCCACACGTCTAGCAATGACAGTTTCTGTGGATTCATGTCGGTGTTTCATTTAGTTCGTATGTATTGCACATGGGTAGCCAGTGTAATTGATTAAAGATGCGACCTGTATATCGTGACCGGACCATACATTATGTGTACATGTGTTAACGGGCCACATGGCAAATAGATCTGTGCAGTAACATGCCTGATACTTATAATTGTCTCACCTGCAATGGCCTGCTGTCTCTGCGGAATGCCAGAGGTACCTATATAGGGGTGACACAGCAGTATGATCCTTATCCATGACTGTATGATAGCTACAGGGTGCAATGTGCATGTTAACACATTCGCCAGTACAATAGGATATACTATGGAGTATGCACATGTGTGCATACACAGGGTAGCATACTGTAGTATGCAGCATGTGTGTAAACATACCTTGCATATGATGTTACATTATATATTGTACAGTGACACATGCAACTAAATGGGATATAATAGTTATATGTACAGTAGTGACTTACCAGGCAACTCCAGGCTCGGTGGTTGGGAGACACCCACCACCACGATCGCAGCTAGGGTTTGTGGATGCTGTTCTGATGGTGTCCCCAGGTTGGCCAGTAGCTCCTCGGTATGTGTGAGTGGGGGCTGGGTTGGTAGCCCAACACCTGTTGCACCTTGTTCCCTGGCGATTGCATTTGCACGCTGTTTCGCATGTCTGATCAGGTCAGTGCAGTGTCTCTGCACCTGCTGGTATGTGCGGTTATGGCCACCCACATCATAAACCCTCCTGCGAAGTTCCTACCACAGGTCATCACGCCACTGGGCATGCTGTGGCACATGGCTGAACAATACCTCATAGTTATCTTGGAGGTAAGGTATGAGGGCCTCATCCTCCAAGTGGCTATAAGTTGGGAGTCTTGATCGAGGCATATCTGGAAGACATAATGATGGATACAGGTCACAGTGTCTCAGAGATGCACAGAGATACAGCTGCACATACATGTGTATTACATTTAGTACATATGAACAGTTGTCTTTGTAAATCTTCATGACACTGGCACCACTGATATGTTTGTGTCACACACATGTGACACCCAGTGGGTATTGGATATTATCACCATATATGTGTGTCACCTGATTACATTGCTCATACTCCATGTGAATGCTGTCTTGATGTGGGCATGTCTGTTTGTCTATACTGGTGTTCTTACCTATCAGCACATGCCTGGATGTGTCCACATTAATGCTGTTGACCTTGATGCTGTGTATATGTCACATATTAACACATGCACTGCCTTAACGGACATGACCTGTGACAATGCAGACGTGCACAGAAACCTTTACATGCATGTGTTTTGCCATATACATCTACACGGCACTGAACAGCAGTTCAACATCCTGCCATGTATCGCCTGTGTTGCACATGTGATACACATGGGACAGTGGCTAGCCGGATGGCATTTGCAGGGATGGTTATCAACTATAGCATGTACAGCCATGGTCATGCAGTAGTGTGTATGCCCTGGGCCATGTATGAGCATAGGATGTAAGGTTTTCTAGCTGTATACGACAGCCATGTTCCCGCCGCCAGGTGAATCAGTGCCACATAACTGATCCAGATGGTTAATGATACATCTACCATGCGGTCATCACACCATGTCTGACAGAGATGAAATGTGCAGCTTTGCTGGACAGGGTTGCATAGTATGGCAGGAGTATGTAATGTGTATGGCACAAGGATCTGTCCAACATGTGGCGATCCTTGTACTAGAAAGGTGGCTGTCCATGACGTATGTATTTCAGATCAGGATATGTACGTGTAGCATGTCCAACATCACAGTGTTGGACATGTCTTTATGCAGGGTAGGCAGCATGCTGCATAGTGGAGATGAGGATTGTGAAGGCCGGTGTCGCCCATCCAAGAATGGGCAATACCCCTTAAAGGTGATATGTGATCCGATGTTGGTCACTTGAGTGATGAATATGGCTGTACAATGATCTCCATGCTCATGGATGGCACCCTGTCATGACTAGGGTTGCCTCTTATGATTACCTAATAGGCTTGGTGATGTCACTAACTCAGGGAGGTAAATTGCACAGCACCATCCCTTACACACAGTGTCCATTATGTTGACCGCTGCCTAAGTGGTAGTTCATGGGTACATAGTTATTAACCTAGTGGTGACAATGCAATATGCAGCTGTCAGATTGTGCACATATGTCACACACCTCACCCACAAAGCCCATTCTGTATGTTGTCCACAACACTGAGTCAGCTATTGCTCCTAGGTCATAGTCATTCACATACTTACATATGCAGATGCCTCCCATTTGTCTGTGTGGTATGGGCTACAATGAGGGGGAGTACACACAATTAACCATTTTTTACTGTAGCTGCCACTGCTGTGATATGCACATATCACTCAGACACCTTTTGTAGTGTTGGTTCTGTCAACAGGCTACTGGCAGAACACTCCTGTGACATACAAAGGTACATCTAGTATACTGAGTGTAGGTGGAACACAGCATGGGTGATGATGTCCTATGACCTGTCACAGGTATGATATGCAGTGTGAAATCATCCGTACTGTCATCTACATCTGTACTGCTAACAACATATATGTTGATTAAGGTTCATGGACTTTCAGACCAGACTCAGCAGGGTAATAGTGCAGTGCCTTCCATTATGAGTGGTGTCTCCACTTTGTGGGTTGTGATAACTGTTGGTGTGCACCATTCAGTGTTTTCACAGACTGACATGAAGCTATGTTTTACATGATGTGTATGTGTAGAGCAAACTGTTTTGCCATATGTGTATGATACAACCAGGGATGTGGGCAGGTCACATGCAGCCTGAGTGCACCTTGTACCATCATAGTTATGGATACAGGGGCTCTGTAGTGTTCATGGATATGTGATTGTGTACCTGTTGGGGGGGCAGTGAGTTTATGTTATCTGACACCCTATCTGTATTGCTTATTCATGCTCAGCACTTGTTCAGAACATGTAAGCACTTCATGAGCTACTAATTACTATAGCACTCAATCCTACTCATTTCCTACAGGTAAACACTGTTTGTACTTACATTTCCAGCTTGCTTAGAGTAAAACAGCTGTTGTACACACTTACCTCACATATCTAGTGAGAAATAAGTAAATATTCAAGCATGTCCAAGTGTCAATTCCCAGTGTTATCACCTGTCTATATGATGAATATGGGCATCATGAGGCAATATAGAAATTGTCTCATGTACACAGTCAATGCTCCACTCTTAACATACAACACTACAACCTGTGGGAGATGCACATATGTAGCCATGCTGGAGGTAATGCTCTCTCTAACTCAGACTGAACCTGACAATTATGTGGGGATGTTAAACGTTTGCACCACACCACACTCATCACATAGTCTCACTAGATCTCCACCACCGCAGGCCTCACATAGTAAGACTACAACATTTGCGGAGCCTCTCAATACTATACTGTGTAGGCAATTGAGGACTCCAAAGCAGAAATGCAGGCAGCCCCCATCACCCAACACAACACCAATTACTTATAGCCCACAGACTCAAGTGTGCCCATCAACTACAGCGAATAGGGTGATATAACATACCCAACACACTAGTCATAGGTGACTCTATAGGTGGTCACACTGATGTTCCACTCAGCAGGCTACACAAGGTGATAGTCACTTTCAGCTGGCTGTTGGGTAACAGGATCCGCAACATAACCAATGCACTCAGGTCACTCCTCAACAGGTACAATATGACTGTCATTCTCCATGTTAGTGTGAATGCCCTGAGATGTAACTTCCTGGACTACATGTACAGAGACATGCAATAGTTCTCCGATCTTGTAGCCCAGGCAGGTATCGCCCTAGTACTGAGAAGCATTCTGCATTTGTCCAGACTGATAATGCAGTACAACGACTGAATTATTCACTTCAATAGTTGGCTATGCTTCTGGTGTCATTCCAAGGGTATCCAGTATCTGCCTGCTGTGAATGATATGGTCGACAGAACACGATGCTTTGGCACAGATAACCTGCACCTGTCAGCCCTGGGATTACGGATAACATCTAAGGCTGTTACTGCTCCTATAGTGCCTGTTTTAGGCACGGTTCAAATAACATATTCACCACCATAACAGGAACAGGCAAGCAAAACCTGAGGGTAATGTTACTCAGTGCTTGAAATCTTCATCTCAAACACACTCACCTGAGGCACTCCTTGTAATGGACCACTTCGATATCTCTGCAGTGACTGGGGCCTGCTTCTAGGCTCCTGAGAGCACCCCTGCACTAACAGGCTATTACTCAGACCACACCTTTCAGTCATGTAACCCGGACCGGAACACCCACGGCAGAGGTGTGTCCATATTTCCCAAGGATATACACACCTCCAGGCTGGTTGCTTAGCACAATGCATCAGAGGTAATCCAAGTGCAACTAACTGTGGCCATAACTGCTATACAAATTGTAGCTTGCTACAGATTCCACAACATACCCCACGGTTAACGGCCCTCACTTCTTGGTGTACTGGAAAGTAGGGTTCAAACAGGAACTACTGATGTGCAACTGACACTACCCCACACTTAACTGGGATACCTACTCATGTACCAACACATTAGGCCAATGCTTTCTGGGATTCATAATCTCCAATCGGCTGGCTCAACCTATCCACACCACCACCAGGGCCGACAATATCCTAGACCTGGACATTTACCAACATGTGTGACTGGTGTTCCACACCTGGGGTTATCCTGTCATTGTTCAGATCCGAATGTATGCTAATCACCCTTGTTATCCACATCCCAGCACCACACCCTTCATGGAAAACACAGTACAATATTTCTACAAAGCCAACTTCAGGCTTCTTATGACAGCAGTAGTAAACGTCATGACACCCGTGCAGATGGACAATATGGTTACAAACGCTGAATCATACACAACTGTACTTAATTAGCACTTACACAACTGCATGGATCATGCTATCCCAAACAGAGCCATGACGGTACCCACCAGAAAACAAACGCCACTCTGGGGGTCCACTGCCATGGACATAATGTACAACAGAAGGAGGAGACTGATGCAAAGTAGAGTACAATCCTATGGGTGGGGTAGCTCCCTGGTCAGCCTCAGTAGAATTCTGAGATCCCTTATCACATCCTCCAAAGCTAGCTACGTAAACGTTACTGCAACTCATTCCAAGGACTGCCACAAAGCGCTCTGGAGGTATGTCACTACTCTCGATGGTGATACCCACATCTGCTTTGACATACAGCGGTTAGGCACGAACATTACAGAACCGACTGATATTGGCAACATCCTGGCAGATAGGTTCAGTGTTAACTTTACACCCCTCTCACACCCTAAAGGGCCCAAATCTATACAGGAACAATGCAGAGTCCCTGTGGTCACAACTATGCAGTTCCAAGCTGCACTCTCTAAAGCCAGGAACACAGAATCCATGTGACCGTACAACATCCCAGGCTGGGATTTACACAAACTTCAGAACGAAATAGCTCCCCACTTGGGCACCAAATTCACTAATAGCCTTGTACCAGGCATTGTGGCCCCTGAATGGTGCACAGCAACAGTTATCACACTCCACAAAGGTGGCACCACAATGGACCAGAGGAACTATTGCCCTATACGCCTGACTAGACTGTTCTTCAAGGCTATGGAGCACATCGTCATGGATCTCATTCACAGAGACATTGGTGGCCTCCAAACCTTTGATACCACCCAGTTTGGATTTGTTAGGGCCAGATCATGACTCCTAAATCTAGTGGAGTCCTTTGAGACAGTTACCAAGGTAGTAGATGAGGGTAAGGAGGTCCACACAGCCTACCTGGTCCTCTCAATGACTTTCAGCACCATTCCCCATTCTGGTTTTGTCAACATACACATCCACCTGCACATCAACCCCTACGTCACGAGATGTTATGCAAAGTGGCTCACAGACAGGACCCACACAGTGAGGGTAGCATACCCTAGTTCCTACTGTAAATCAGTTACAATTGGCCTACCCCAGTCCTCGGTCATAGGGTCCCTCATGTTCGGTATATATTTCTCTGAGGTACAGGCTAGCACAGAAGGACATACCCTGAATAGGTTTGCAGACGACTGCAGACTAGGGGCCATGATTGATTCCCCAGCTGATACAGACACCCTCCATAAGGGTGTCACTGTGACGGATACCTGGTGTCAATAACATGGCCTCAAGCTGCATGCCACAAGGTGCATAGACATCCCCTTTGGATTACACCAATCAGCCACTGACTATCACATAGGTGGTAGTCCCCTACATACATAAGACATTATAAGGGATCTTAGAACACAAGTAGTTAGCAACCACTCCTTTGACAACCATATTGCCAAGGTGGCGTGGATATCCTTCTACATGGCCACCCTAATCTGTAATGGGTTTGTAGCCAGAACAAAGGCAGCCATTGTACCTCTCTACTCATGACTTATGAAACACGTTAAAGGGTACAACACCCCATTTGGGATGTACCTTACAAGACAACAGCAACGGCTTTGAATACCAAAACATTAACACACCAAGAGGATTACTGACCTACGAAGGATGGCGTATGCAGGCCAACTACAGAAACCCCAACTGTACTCATTTGCATACTGCATACTGCATACTCAGAGGTGATCTCTGCTGAACATACAAGGCCCATGTCCAAAATGATTTTGATGGATATGCTCCACATAAGCAAAAGCCACTGAGAGCCACATGCTCTGGGATATGTACCTAAACGCAACGATGACTAGGACGTGCTGGAGGGATACATTCCTGAACCGGACACTCACCATGCTTTGGAACATGATTCCTATGTACATCAGGCAGGGACCCTCACTAGCACTCTTCAAGAGATACCTCGATGGGTGAATGGGAGACAGACATGTATGCCAGGGATCACTGCAGTGGCTCTACTGTACACAGGTGCAGGAAACAAATGGCTCTGCTGTTCACAGGCACAGGACACTAACCTAGGGAGGTGCCGCAAGTGAAAACACTGTAGTTGGGCTTACAAATGAACTTGGCCAGACAGCATAGTACCTGACTATGAACCTATGAAGCTATTACATGTACTTTGTGCATGGATAATTGACTAGTTCTTCCATTTCAATTAGCTATCATGCTGATACACTGTCTGGTGACTACAAGTCATATGTATCCTGTTATTGTGTATTATACATGCCAATAGACATACCTGATGTTTGCATAATATAACAGTAATGCTATGTGAAATGTTAGACATATCTACCTACAATACTGTACATTTCACATTTCTGCTACAATATCCCATAATGCAAATCATAATTGCACAGCAGGACCACCTTAGACATGTTATTCTCAGTTAAACGCCCATACATATGCCTACTGTTACAGTATATCAACATATACTATCCCCTGTTATGGCACATACTTGTTGGACAAACCCTTCTACTGACAGCGGCTGGAGTGGAATTGTTGTGTTTAAAGTCCTTATGTAGCATCCCTTGTGGTGTATGAGGTGTTTACCTTGTGGCCCACTGCATTACACACAATTTCTACAAGCGTCACTATGCTCAACAATACATCACTACATAATACCTTTTCCCACTATATGCATTGTGTACACTTTCATTAATATAGAACAGGCACTACATACACTAACATACTGAGTGTTCTACATACCTTCTTAGTAGTCCAAGTTTGCAAAAATATTAGTCTTATTCCTTTTCTGTTTTAACGGTTTTCTCGTATGTACATACGGTTTGAATGTATGACAAGTCATCCTTTTATACGTAGATACCTGTAACATATGGTATCCTGCCACCAATTGGTGTTCCGGAGTAGATGATTACATGCACATCAGCTGTGCAGCTACTCCATTAGCCAATTACATAGCAAAAGTGGGGTATAATTGCATACTCCACTTGGGCATTGTCCCTTTGCCCTACCTTCGAGGAAGATGGCCTGGATGTGCTGTTTGTGATGAATTGCAACTGCTATATGGAGAGACACAGAGATATTTTAACTTCATGTCCCCCGTGGATTGTGTGTAATGGCTAGAAGATGTAGTTCTACATGTGAGTGTAGCTGTTATATCAACCATCTGATACGGGACTATTGCGAACAAAACCTGTAACATCGGCATCTGTTCCATAGTACAACAGCAACGATTTCACATAGCACCATTATAGTGTGTCTCTCACAAGGTATGTTAAGGCTTCTGCAAATGTCATTGAGTGAGTGGATGTTTGTGATGTTATTACAGTCTGTATTGCAATTGTTTTGGGTGTGGGGGAGATGTAGGTGGGTGTACATAGCAGATAAAGGTTTGTGGGGACTGCATTTATACATATTCCATATGTGTGTGAGGGTTCCTTCCCTAATTGAAGACCTATCATTTAGTAGACTGATACTATGGTTATTGCAGGCTTATTCATTAAGCCATTGTTAATTGGTTCCTATATAGCATGCAGATGATGTTGATCCTTCAATCCCTCCGGAAATACATCGGTATGTAATGAAATGTTGCTACATGAAAGCTGTCTCGTGTATTTCTGTCACAGATATTTGCACTCATTGGAGTTGTGTTGGTGACTGAACCTCTTTGGCTTGGGTTGCCACCTTTTCAAATGGCCATAGTGAGACATTTGCAGGACACACATCGGATTTTAGAGGCCGACACATACCCACGGTCAGTAGAAAGTATAGAACTTTACATATATGCCTATATAAAAGCTTATATTCTTGTAGCGGTTTACTTGCTTATCCTGTTTCTTGTTACATGTAGGTATGTTAGATACAGATGACTATTTTATGCAACCATTATATTAACTATGGAACATGCAGAACGTCTCAGGATTGTAGGACATTGGTATTTGTACTCATTTTGGTCAGGACACTACCGCACATAGAGGGACTGCCCCTCGCAAGGTGGGACAGGTGTCAACCCCATGTTTAGCTCATGTCCATAGCACATATTTGTAATAGTGTATTATAGCAATAACCCATGCCTGGGTGTGGGTAATGGTGAATTTACCAGCGGTTGGTGTGGTTTGTTCACGAGGATGAAGCCTGAGTGGCCAAACAAAGACAGCTGTGGGTAAATCTAGCATTACGCACACCCAGGCATGGGTTACTGCTATAACATAGTCTCCATATCCTTTGTTCATAACGTTCGGTCGTGGCGGAATTTGTGATTGCTATGGTCCATGTTGTGCACATATTTGAAAACTTCAACTGCTGTATACGGCATACCCATGGATTCAGGAATGCACACACGTCCAACAACCACATTACCATTCACAGACTACTAAACCCCACAATACCGAACACTCAAACTCACAACAGTCAAACTCCTGGAACTAACACAAACACAGAACACACACATGCACACACAGACACACTGCTACCCATCACATCCAAACAAACCATCCAACACTACATATGGCCAGGTGGCCATGCCCCATACACACCCCATGTCGGTGGCTTCGCCCCCCACACCACACCCAGGAGCGGCCTTAGGTCAACTGGTGCCCTAGGCAAAGGGCACAATGGCACCCCCCACCACACCACCCAGTGTCCCCATCCTGGTCTACCTACACCAAATAAATACTGGTAAAGTGCCCCCACTAAAGCGGCCCTAGGCGGCTGCTTAGTTGACCTATGCCTAAGGTCAGCTATGACCACACCTACTATAATAATCTACCTGTGAGTTAACACGAACAGACACACAAAGCAAACACACACACACATTACAGTCCCACGGAAACACACACACTGCACTCAGAATACACACTTACACACACTACAGCAATCAGGAACACACTAAAACACAGTACCTACCTGGACCGCAGCACCAGCAGCAATAACTAAATGTCCCTTAACATCGTGATAATAGTACTCGTGGTTCTAGCGTTCCGGTACTGTGGTCTTTCGGTCTTTAAGCCTCGTGATTACGCGTGTCGGTATGTAAAGCATTCGGGATTTGGTAGTATCCTATTTATTTGTACCTCTATGGTTGTGTACATGTTGTTAACCTATCTATATATTTGCAGATATATGTATATCCATATATATCGACGTATATCTCTCTATCACCCTTTCTATCTCTATATTATATATACATATATATATATATATATATATATATATATATATATATATATATACATATAGAGAGAGAGAGAGGGAGAGAGAACAAACCTTTCGTTGGGTACATGGCAGTGTAAACTATTTCCTGAACTCTGCCCTTTTGTGTTTTAACCTGTCACAATACACACCTGCCATTAGTACATCTCAGGTAGCTTAGTGGTAGGTGATTGTGTACATGGTTGTGTGTTCTACTCCTGGCAGTGGTCGTTTTACCTCTCAGAGCAGGCACTATTAGTACAAGGGAGAATAATGCAGATTTCAGATGTTCTGGCCAGCTTTGACCATGATCTGCGTGATATTCAGCAAAGCTTAGACATGTTTTGCGCATATCCGTGTAGTCATGTTTAAATGACGCTTACCGGCACTTGCCGGCGCATAAGCCCGCTAACATGTTTTTAAACGTGCTCTAATGACCTGCATCCAACATCCAGTATTCGTGCCATCGGAATTACGTAACAGCCCTTGCAGGTCGTGGAACCGGGAACATGCACGACACAGTCAGTGGCTTTACCACTGGGGCATCTGGGATATGTACAAGTGTTATGGTGTTTTGTATGTGGACTGTACTACAGCTGTTCCTCTATACTGCAAACAAATGTGTAACTCAGTTAGTTTACATATGGATGATACCTATTAATGGTATGTTCAAGTGATATTTAATGGATGTGCTCCAGCTATAGGAATCCATGTCACAGTGAGCCACACACTGTAATGTGCTACACCTTGCCACAACCATAACTGGAGAATGCTGGGGTGACAGATGCCTGTCATGGGTACTCCCCATGCTTTGGAACTACATCCCTGATTACATTATATGGCACCCCTCATTAACACACCAGGGAATCCTTGCAGAGTGGGTGGGGAACGGTGATTACACCCCAGGGATCACACAATTGGCTCTGCTCCACAGAGGGACAGTTAGTTAATTGACGGTGTGGCGACAGCAGACACATTTTGCCTAGGCTGATGAATGCCCTCTGACAATCAGGCATGTATCTACTGATGTACCTAGGAACCTATACATACAGTATCAACACATGCTGTTAGCTTCATTTACTCTTCAGGTGTTGGCTTACCTTGTACCAATAGCTGTTGTGTGTGCAATAGTTGAGGGCTGCCTATGTAGGATTCACACAGTAGACCACATATACATTACAATTTACAGGTGGTCATGTGTGTGTGCCATCCATTTTACTGTGTGTGCAAGTGGAGAAGTGTGTCAGTCCATAGAGGCCTACACTGTCAGTGTATGTGCTATATGTTCCCTCTTTGCCAAGGCATGGGCATATTGGGCATGTCTCCATCTGCCTACTGGGGCTGGCATGGTCTGAATCCCTCTGTGCCTGTGATGCCCTTGGCAATTGCAGTGGGCTGTGAGGGCCTTCACCATTATGTCCCTGCTGCAGCTGTTTCCACAGGATCATATTATGTAGCATGGCACATACTATGAAGATGTGGACACACGTGCCTAGAGAGTACTGCAAGGTTCCACTAGATATGTCCAAGCAATGGAACCGTGATTTCAGCATCCCAAACACATGCTCTATGATGATTCTGGTTTGTGCATGTGCCTCATTATGGGGTTCTTGCATGGGTGTGTGTGCATTTCTGATGGGAGTCATCATCCATGGCTCCAGTGCATAGCTAGCATCCCCCACAAGGTGGCCATATGGGATGTCCCTCCTGACAAATACCTGATACAGCTGTGAGGCATGCCAGATGTGGGAGTCATGGTAGCTTCCAGGGCTGCCAGCACACACATCCGTGATAATGCCCTGGGCATTGCACATGACCTAGCAGTTGATGGAGTGGTATCCCTTGCAGTTTATGTAGCGCCTACTATGCTCACCGGGTGGTGACTTGATATGTATGTATGTGCAGTCTATTGCACCCAGTACCTCTGGGTAGTCTGCCACAGGATGGAAGAGATGCATATTGCTGGCCAACTCCTCCTGAGTTCGGGGAAGTATATATGCTCATTGGCATGTGGTAACATGGCATCCAGGAACTGGTGGAGTACCCTGGATGCTGATGCCTGTGAGATCCCCATGATATCTCCAGTTGGCCTTTGAAAGGTGCCTGTGGCTAGTATTCTCAAGCTTGCACATAACTTTGTGTCCACTGGGATGGGCTCCCTTCTGTTGTTTCTGGATCTGAGGTGTGGCCAGCACAGCTCAACAATTTGCTGTATGATGTCCCTGTCCACCCTGTAATGCTCTACTATCTCCAGATCATGTATCCCCTGGTAGGTTACCCTTGGTCTGAACACTCTTCTCCTCCTCTGGGGCCTGAGATGGTTGTCAGCATCATCCTCCACACCACCTTCAGTCTCCAACACATGGTGATGAATCACAGCTATGGCAGCTCCCAACAAGTACATTGTAAAAGTTCCCCGTCTATTTACACTGATGGTGGAGTGTTTGGGAATACACGAATGTGTGTGAGGTGCCTTCACACTTTATAGTATTGTGCTTCGAACACTGATGATGTCATAGGGTGTGTATGTACAATCAGAGCTGCAGAGTATCTTACTTATGTGTTTTACCACAGGTACTGCTATTGTGGTGCCTTTGGTGTTGAATTACATTTAGCTGCCGTGGATCACCTCTTGCCCTTGCCTTCACTTTTCTTAACGATTCCCCTCCCATTGTCAAGCATGCATCTGGCAGCCTGCTTTCTTGTTTTGTACTTTCCAAAACCAGGATTGTGTTGTGAAATGTGTTCTATAGCTGATCTACTGCAGGTTTCCTTTGCTCTGCGGTGACAGTTCTCTTTTCTTTGCAATCCGACACCTCCCCTATCCTGCTCTGCAGGTTGCTACTAGCAGCCTTGTTAGCTGCCATCAATGGCCCACTGTGAGTTAATAGGTGTTAATTACTCAGTTGTACTCCAATTACCCTACTGCAGCATTTCCTTATTGTCTTCCCGTATACTTCCTTTTTCAGCTGTGGTGCACACCGCATGTAGCCGTTTACCAGGTTTAGAGTGCATTGTCATCCACGTACACATGCGCTTTCGAGCACCATGTGTACTCTCAGCTAAGCAAAGCTATGGCTACATCCACACCCCTATCCTGCGGCTTTGCTTAGCAACGGGCAACCCGGATTTGCAATGCTCCAATGTGCTGACAGCTACGGTGGCACACTGCACTGCTGATGTGTACCGCTGCACAATATGGTACATACGTAGGCCGGCGGGACATTTGCAATTCATTAATACTTGCCTCATTTGCATGGCATTGACTACTAATTCATAGTTACCACGCTGAACACTGTCACAGACCCTTAGCAACCCTTGCAGCTTGGTTGTGGTGTAGCATGCATACCATTGACTATTATGGTGAAATCATAATTTGTGTTACATTGCAGTTTTATGACATCTGTATATATTTTCCTTGTGTTCCCGTTTGTGCACACATGCCCTGCAGTTTTACTTTGCGTTAGTGTGGCCATGACATTAAATGTTATTTTTTATGTGTTGTGCATGTTTTTTTATGTCATTGGCTGTATATTTAGTCATTGGCATATGTTAACTTTGTAATATGTAAGTTTGGTCGGCTTTCATTGCTCTGATGTTCTGTTTGGAAAAATGTAAACCATTTTTTTTTTTTGGGTTACATTTCTGTATGCTTACGCTACGCCTGCACCACTTCATGAATCACTATGTACCTTCATTTGCATGCTGCACTACTGTGCATGGGGTGATTAGCATACATGAGCTGCGCAGATCTGGCATACGCTGGTAGTGCACATGGAATTGGATCATACCTGAATCGCTCTGCGGCCATATTTGGCATTATACCGCCTATGCTACGCCTGTGCCTGGCGCAAGCTTCATGAATCCTGGGGTGTATTAAATGATATTATTGGGCAGAGGGAAATTAGAATTATGAAGCCCGATAAGGGTGGGGGTATTGTCATTATGGATTATAATGACTACAACAGTAACATGTTTGAACTACTCTACAGTGATGTTTATTTAGAAATC
This sequence comes from Protopterus annectens, assembly GCF_019279795.1. Taxonomy (NCBI): domain Eukaryota; kingdom Metazoa; phylum Chordata; order Ceratodontiformes; family Protopteridae; genus Protopterus; species Protopterus annectens. Next base: position 326,723,740 of record NC_056734.1, on the reverse strand, counting down.
TCGTATAACGAATTAAATATAGCTTATCGTAATATTGATTTGGACCTTGAACAGCTGGTACTTAATGGACAGGTTACGCTTGAGACGTTTGAATTTTTAGAGACCAAACACCCCAGGATCCCAATGATATTTGGGATCCCAAAGATTCATAAATCCATCACTAATCCACCAATGCGACCAATAGTAGATGCTAAAGCATCTAAAACTTTTAGTATAGCTAAATTTATTGATGAGAAGGTTAAACATGTTTTAGATGGATGGGCCTTAATAATCAGGGACTCATGGGATTTTCTTAGAAAAATTAGACAGGACATGCTTGATGACGACCTCATTCTTGTCACCATTGATGTTTGTGATTTGTTCTCAGTAATACCACACCAAATAGGCCTTGAGTGGTTTTATGACTTTCTATGTAGTAATAGTACACTAGACCATGATACAATATTGACAATTCGGTCCTGTATGGAAATTGTACTTGAGAACAATTTCATTACATTCGAGGGGCACTTATTTAAACAAAGGCAAGGTGTTGCAATGGGTGCTTGCTGCACTCCAATTTTCACTGACATTGTGTTAGAGCTATGGGAGGATTTGTATGTATTTAATTCTGAATTCAGGACTTCATGGGTACTGTATGGGCGGTACCTGGATGATATTGTCCTGTTCTGGAAAGGGAGTGAAAATGACCTGAACAGGTTTTTCACTTTTATTAATGAAACAACTACTTTCTTGAGATTCACTATTAATAAAGAATTGGACTTTGTGAACTATTTGGATGTCACCATTGTGAAAGATTATGAAAGGAAATGTTTTACCTCCCAATTATTTAGGAAACCGACCTAATAAAATTCTTTATTACATTTTACGAGCTGGCACCCATTGCATCAAAAGAAGGCCCAGGTAAAAGGTCAATATGTAAGATTGGCCAGGATGGTGTCTGACCCTGATGAATTCAACAGAGAATGTGGTATTATGAAAGACATGTTGGTAAGGAGAGGGTACCCTGAAGTGTTTGTGAATGACATCGCTGATGAGGTCAAAAATAAAAGGATAAGTGGCCACTTTTTCCCTCTCTTAGCTAAGGAAAATACGGATGGAAGGACTGACAGAGAAATTAGGCCCCATGGTTTTGGACGTGCATTAACACTTACTTTTACTTCCAATTTTTATGACATCAAGAACATTATTAATAAATATTGGAGAATATTTTACACTGACCTTGATGTGCAAGAAAAAATAGGGAACAAATCTATAGTTGTATATAAAAAGGATACCTCATTAAAAGGAATATTAGAAAGAAAAAACAACAACTCTGAGCAGCAAGGTGGTAGTTTTAGGTGTGGAAGATGTCCCCAATGTCCTTACATGATGGATGCTGTGAGTATTAGGATTAAAACATTTGGGAGTATCAAAACTGCAAAAAAACACTATTGCTATAGTAAAGGGGTTGTCTACGTGGCAACATGTGACTCCTGTGAGAGTTACTACGTGGGAAAAACCAAAAATGCACTTAGATCAAGAATTTACCAACACCTCTATGACATTAAACATAAAAATGACAAAAATGCCCTATATAAACATATTAGTAGTCACCCTCAACATGGTTTTAGGTTTTTTGTTGTGGAACAAGTTGATTTGGGGCCACGAGGGGGACCAGTTGATGACTTTTTGGAGTTTATGGAGCTGAAGTGAAAATTAAACTAAATGCTTACCAAGCTCCAGGGCTGAATGATAACATTTCTTAAAGAGTTATTGGATTTATCTTGGTGTCATATCTGCCTACTTAAGTGTTTGCCTTGGATTTATCAGTTTATTTGTTTTATATTTCTAACTTTATAAGTTTATAAGAGCAATATTTAAAATCTGTCCCTATTTTTGGCCTTTGTCCTCCATTATTTTAGGCTTTGTCCAGATTTCTAGTGCTAAGAGGTTGAGAGGTACGGAAATTATAGATGCAAAAGATTCATATACTGAGTCTTTTATTGAACAGTTGTTACCCAACATGGTACACTCATAAATGAATCGGTACTGTCACAAGTGTATGAATTAGTTATATAAGGATAACATACATATATTAACATTCTGAACCCTGATTTTGCTGCTAGAGAATTGCAACAGCTCATTGAATGGGCATTGTCACTATCTAATGCCAAAATATTAAATCAGTCCAGGTAACATGCTGGAGCACTGGCTTCAAAACACAATAGAACCTGGGAACGATTTTTTTTTTATTTAACTGGTTAAGCAAACTCTACACATTTCTCTTTTCAGTAGTAACTTATAAGCACTGCCTGGTTAAGTGACTTGCACAGAGTTACACATTAGGCAAAAGGGGGCTGATGAAATTGTCTGGAAGTGACATGAAACATCACATTAACAGCTCATAACCTTAATTCTCTGTGCTAAATGTGCTAATTGCCAAAGAAAATATTCTTTTCCAGCATGTCATGTGGTGGCCTCTCATTAATATAAACACTAATGACTTATCTAAAAGTTGTAATGGATGTGAAACTGTGCAAAATGTAGCACTACAGTTATCATACTTTCAACTGCCCTTGATTCTTGGGATGTCCCTGATTTTGACTCAAATTTTAGCTCTGCCTCTTTTAATCCCTCTTAAAACTAGCAACTTGTGGAGAAAAGGTGGTGAATATTACTTAATAAATAATGACAATAATTAATTTTAGCTCCATCCCTCTTAATCCCTCTTAAAACTAACAACTTATGGATAAAAGGTGGTGAATTTTACATAATAAATAATTTCAATAATTAGCATTATAGACTTCTTTTACTTCAGAAAATGTAGCTATGATCCCTGCATACCCTGGAATGACCATATGCACCAAGCTAATGCATTCATACTGACATTGTATTGTCATTTCTAGGATTCAGTATTCCTGATTAACAGTGGATGTGCATTCAGGGTAACCAGAAGTCATTAGTAACAAACAAAAGGCAATATCAGTACTGAGAACAATGTTTGCAGGAAAAAGTTTGTCTAAATAACTTTTCAGCACTGGCAAGTATTAACTGTTTGTGGCAGAGAAATTTAGATTTAAGACATTTTTCAAACAACCCCTTTTTCCATTTCTACATGGGGATGGAGTGTTGTGTCAAATGATGCTGCATCTCTTGTTTCAGAGTTACACTCCTGCCTTCTTCAACAGTCATGGCTGTTGCAATTCATCTCTCTCTCACAATACATCCATTTCCTGGCTGTCCATCCTCATGGTTTGCTGCTTTCTTCCTTTTACCTCCAAAGTCTTCTTTACTAAATCATCTGCTTTCTTGCACATGTGGTTCTCATATCCTCATTTCTGCATTTGTCCCACAATGTGCATCGTACTACCCATCTCATGCACTTCATCTCCATCACCTCAAGATTCCTCAAGTGCTCTGTCTGTGCTGCTCATGTGTCTGTGCTGTACAGAAGCACTGCTATCTCCTCTGTTTTGTACAACTTACTTTTCAACTTCTTTGAGGTTCTTCTGTCATACACTATCCCTGACACTCTGTGGTCCTTCACTGCAGCACCTCTGATTCTAACTACTCTAGCTTCCTCCTTCTGACTTCCCTTCTTCTCAACCACATCTCCTAGATACTTTAATCTGATAACCCACTGCAATGTTTTTTTTCTGGTTTCCCTCATATGTTACCATGATCACTGTTATGTTTGTCTCCATTTTCATCTAATGTTGCTTCAGTTCTGCATTCCAGACCCTAAGATTTGCTGAAGTTCCTGTCCAGAGTCTGCCTTGTGCAGCTTTGTTGATCTGTACACTCCAACCTGTTTGGTAATGTAGTCCATCATTAGTATGAGCAGCAGTGGGCTGAGAGATGAACCCTAATGTATACTCACTACCACTAGGATCCTCTCTGTGAGACCCAACACTGCTTGCACTTACTCTTTGGGTCCTTGATCATAGCCTGCATTAATTCTACTGATGTTTCTGGGACTTCAGACCTTCACAGGACTTACCTAGATCAGCTTTCTTAAGATTTTGTCATATGCTTTCCCCAAGTGTAGGAATGCCCATTTAGACCATTTCTTCATCTTCAGATTCTTCTCCACTGTCTGCCTCATTGCAAAAATTGGGTCAGTTGTACAGCATTTTTAGATGAATATAAATTGCTCATCTCCCATCTTACTTATTTCTATTCTGCATATTCATTTATCCGTCACACTTTCCAGCACTCCATGTAGTGTGACAGGAGTTTGATTACTTTATACTGTCCACAGTTCTGAATGTCTCCTTCATGCTTATACACTGGTGGTAGAATTCTCCTTCATTCTCTGCATACCATGATGAGTACCCTCAGAAGCCATTTCTCCCCTAATACTCCTAACATCTTTTCATATATGCTGTGACTTCATCTGAGCCTGCTGCTTTTCCTGACTTTATTTTCCTTAGTATTATTCTTCTCGGGTAGTTCTTTCTTCCTCTTTCATCTCAGGATGTGCATGGGGCAGTGCATTTTCTGGGGGGTTATCTTTATTCAAAGGTTTCTTGAAGTTCATCTGACTTTGATGGCCTCTGGACTGGTGAGCAGATTTTTTTCCTGGCATCTTTCAAGAATAGTGTCTAATAACTTTTTATCTTTCTGTCATTCCATTGCAACCTGATACAGCTTACATGTGTCGTCTGTTGAGATTTAAAGAATTTTTGAAACAAGACATAGTAAACTGTGCATCTATAGCAAGTATCCAGCCACAAATTATGTGAATGAAAAACAGAATTATTAAAGGAATCTGCTGAAAACACCTATGATAAGATATATATGATAAGAACCAGCAATGCAACAATATATATGTTTTTGCCTATCATAATACCATCAAATGTTCCACCACAAATTTTATTATTGAACAGAAAATTATACTCCGGGGACTTAGTGAAACAAAATGTGCAGTACAATTGCACAACACTAAGTGTCAGCTTATAAATGAGAGGAAACTATGAAGTTATATGCTAGGGAAGAAACTGCCAACTACAGAGTATAAGACTGGTCATTTGTAAACATGTTAACTTGTTAAAATGCAAGATTTGTAGGAGATGTTGTTAATGTAGAATGTGGTACTCACAGATGACATATGAACCAGTTCTGAAATATTCAAGAAGTATGCTGTCATCAGTTTTAGAATGTGAAAAATTAGATGTGGAAGGTGGTAGCACAGGATTAATGATTGCTGTCATCTGTCCCTTACAGAAAACCCAGCCAGTCTTATTTCTAGGATATATGAATTGTCAGACCTTTAAAAAACAGGATAGATGACCAAGATCCTTTCTAGAAGAAGACAACTGATCTTATGTTTTACTGGCTTTTTTAATCTCTGGACAGAAATCTGACCATCAGCCATGTACCATGATGCTCCCTGTTTCTGCTACCTGTATATTTGGCTTGCCTTCTTGACTAGGGCCAGCCAGCTAAGGGAGAATTAACCTGAAACTGATGACCTCCCATTACATTGTCCATGTACAGAAGTCTTGGTAGTCTTGGGTCAGCACCATCCACAGCATTTACTTGGATTTTGTAGGTCTAAAGCCTTTTTCCTGCCATAGGCATGAAGCTGTCTCTTATGCCATAGTATGCAGTGATGAACTTAGATATATACTATGCATAAACTTTCCATGGCAAAGCTTGTAACTCAGCCTTCAACCAGTTACTCACTGTCTGAGATACCACCCAGCTTACATTTCCTAGTTTTAAAGCAACTAGAGACAGCCAGCTAAGGGAGAATGAACCTGAAACTGATGACCTCCCATTACATTGTCCATGTACAGAAGTCTCGATAGTCTTGGGTCAGCACCATCCACAGCATTTACTTGGATTTTGTAGGTCTAGAGCCTTTTTCCTACCATAGGCATGAAGCTGTCTCTCGTGCCATAGTATGCACTGATGAACTTAGATATATACTATGTATAAACTTTCCATGGCAAACCTTGTAACTCAGCCTTCAACCAGTTACTCACTGTCTGAGATACCACCCAGCTAACATTTCCGAGTTTTAAAGCAACAAGTCCGGCCACCTCCCCCAAAATGAAAAAGTTATCACAAAAACTCATATCCAACTCCTGCACCAGATCCCGTGGCACTCAGGCTTGCTAATCAACTACATATCACAGCAGCTATAATGCCTTTACATCATCATCAATCGATCTTGCAGTCTGAGAGGGGTGACTGACCAAATTGTTATGCATTGCCCTATTCAGAAGGAAGTGACTAGATAGAATTTGCATTCCTAGACACACATCAGACAAGATCTTTAACCACTGAGGGATGGATGATTGAAACCAAGCAGCACCATTCAGTGACAGATACTGCCGCTGAAGAATGCTAAGTCTAGAACATCCATGAAGTATTGAATCTTGTCATCACTGCAAGTCCTGGGGGGGGGGGGGTAAAAAGGAGTTATTCTAGCTGCCTATTGATGTTTCTTCACAAGGTAAAGTCATAATGAACTGAGACTGTATTTTTGATCAATTAACAATGCAATTGGTAGTAAAAAGGAATAAGAGAAATGCTTACTAACAGGTAGGTAGTGTTAAGTAATGTAACAATTTTACATGGGGTATTAATGAAAACAATAAGTGAGAAAGTCACTGAAAAAACAATCAGTAAAAACAAAATTAAATCAGTAAAAACAAAATGAAAACTCCAGCAAAGCTAGAACTTCCACTGAGTGACCTCCCAAACCTCTTGCATCAGAAGCACATGGGATATATGCAAATGACCCTTATGAACATAAGGTGTTTCAGCTAATTGGTGATTCTGAATGCCCATGACTTGTTTCGTCATTTTAATGGACAATTTCAGGCCAATAAAGCCAAACCCCACTAATTGTGGATATGCATATCTGATGTTCATAAGAGTCATTTGCATATATCCCATGTGCCTCTGATACAAGAGGTTTGGGAGGTCACTCAGTGGAAGTTCTAGCTTTGCTGGAGTTTTCATTTTGTTTTTACTGATGGAGTATTAATGAGGAAAATTAACCTATTAACAATAATGGAAATATAATGCATGTCTTCATTTCAGTGATGTCAATAAAGTCTAAACGTGCTAAATAATTGTCTGGCAATTCACTTAAAGGATTAAGGTGCTATTAATGAGCTGTTTCGTTTGGTCCAGTTGTGCAAGGTTTGATTTCCTCAGCTTCCATTGCCTGACCGTGTGACTCAGAACAAGTCATTTAATCAGACACTGTCCCTGGGCTGAGTCTGAAAAAGGTCCATGGAGGTCAGTGATCTACACCAGAAAATAAATTCAAATAAAATAACTAAATCTGTGCATTGGATTCCATAATCTGTAATGTAGGTTATTAAGTGATTATACTGCCTCCCTCCCTGTCCTTGGACAAAATACAAAAATAAATCAATATTGCATGCCGTTGACTAACAAACAGGCAGATCATTACACTAGTAATAGTAAGTGATTTGGCCTCTCAGGTGAGCAGGACCTACTGTAAGTAAAAGATGCACTGAAACACACAGCCGCAGTTCCTTCATATTTCATTACCCAATGTTCACCAGGCTAAATACACAATAGTGAGAGTGCTGGCATAGCCTATGGCTGAGAAAGTCCCTGTTGTCATTTATTTGCTTTCACTGGTTTGTAGTGTATTAAACATTAAGGTATTCCATTTCCTAATAAAACCTTTGATGTCTTTAATAAGGGAATGCATGCAATGAATGGTGATTGTGGATGAGAGTGCTTTCTGCAAGAAATTTAAATGGTTTCTATATACATATAAAGTGATCTTGCATGCAAATATAATCATTTTGTATCCGATTTAAAGAAAACTGAGCAGTGTTTTATCTGTCTTTTATGCTGATAATATACCAAAACACATTAAAATATTTATGAATAGTAGATGCAGTTTTTCTTTCTTATTTAAGGAAAATTAATGAACCCATATTGAAAACAGAATAGTACCACAATGTGTTATGTTTTGGAACTAATAGGATAAATCAGCATATTTTCCTGATGAGAAATTGGAGACTATTGAGATTAACACTGAAGAAATTACGATGGAATGGAAGATTGTATTCCACTTAAGCATGAAGTATACCTTGGCCAAATGGCTGGCTGGGTTCTTGTGCTAAGAAATCAGGAAACCTAAGAGATTCTATTTATTTTTTTTTCTTTAGTAATTTACATGAGCTGTCATCAAAACTGTGGAGTCTATTTGAACTATGTCTAAGTAATGCAGGCACTACAGCAGTTGTATTTAGGAACATAGTGAGTTGGAGGAAGTTAAGGATTTAAGTTCTGAAATATTTTAAAGAGCATATTCTTTGTCTTGTTCTTATATGATGGTCAAATGGCATGTACATTATTTCTTTGTCTTGTAGAAGTTAAAAATGAATTCTCTGAACTGACAGAGAAGACAAATATGTAAATATATGTTTCCATCTTTATCCTACAAGGAATACAAAATACACCAGTCCAGATCCTTATTTAAGAATTATTTTCCAGTAATAACAGATTACAGACTGCACAGTAAGTGGGGTGTCATTGAAAAGGCTATTGGCATTAGAAGTGTTCCTCAATGCTCCTGTATTGGCAATAGAGTATTACAGTAAAACATATATAAATCCTCACCCCAATAACAGCTAATTTAAGTATTCCGTTACATTTGTCAAAATCTGGGAGCACCCCTGCCTCATATTTAGTGGTACAATAAATTAAAAAAATAATACTTCTGACCTGATGTTACCTGATAATGCTAACAGTGCTAGATCTGCAGTGTAACCTGCTCTTCAATTTAGGTTAGCTGCTTTGTTTTACACCTTTTACATGCTTTCCTTTAGCTTATCCTTCTCATATATCTCTTCTCATCCTGTTGTCCTTCCTTTCTGATTTCTGGAAAAAAGTATTCATTTCTATAATGCTTCATTCTGCACTGTCGTGCATACAAAATGCGATATGAAAGCAGCTGAATTAGTTTCTTCTCAGCTTTACTCACTGGCATGCTATCCTTCCTTTCTTACTTTGCTGTTTTTGTAAAGTGTGCATTTCCATTCTGCATCATTGTTTATTACAATGCATATAAAATGAGGCAGAAGGGAAAACAGGAGAATTAGTTGTCTCTGAACTTCACTACTGGGCTGAAGGCAAAGCTTACATTCATATCACCAGTTATTAAAGTTAAGGAACAAGTTCCATAGCTGAAGTTCAACTATAATGACTGAACTGAAGACTCTGATGAAGAGTTAACTTTTTGATGGTTGGACAGCAGGTAACAGAGTCTGCCATCATGTTATTGATGGAGCTCTGACATGGTGTCATTACAAGTGTGTGCTGTCCAGCATTTATAGTCATCATTTGTGAAGTATCTAAGATGAGTTCAAGCCGTCTTGCATGCTTTCCAGGTTGTTTTGATTCAATGACCTTTCTTACTGCCTAGAATTGCCATTCTATTTTCTAGACAGCAAAGTTTGGAGTACCACTTGGAAATGGTGTGTTCTACTGGAGGGGTCTGTGTAAATGACCTTCCTAGCATGTTGACCTGTTGCAGTATTTCTGTAGTTTGGGATTCATAGACAGCCAAACTACACAACTGCAGGGTAAGATATCGATCTGAATGTGTTGTGTGTGCCACATTCATATAGAGAACCCCTATACCTCCCAGTAGTAGGAATCTGCACAACATGAATCAGAACTGCTTTACCTTATACAGATAGCTGTTGGAGGCAAGTTGTTCTGTGTCTGACTAAGGGTGTCTGCATACACACATCAGTCTGCAACTGTGTGTGCCTGTGTGTTTATGTGTATGTGTGTGTGTGTGTGTGTGTTTGTCCCTGGATGAGGGGGGGGGTCAGTGTCTGTTCCTATTAGTACATTCACTACAACACAAGTTGTAGGTGCTCTACTACATAATTGTGCCAACAGCAGAGTTGAGTGATTCATCTTTGTTCATTTATGTAATTATTTATTCATATTTGTTTACTGGGTAGAACATTGATCAAGTTCATTCTTGGAAGCTTAATAGCAAGTAAATGTCTATATCTATCTATCTATCTATCTATCTATCTATCTATCTATACACACATATATAATTTCATCTGGTCGAAAATGATTTCAGGCAGCCTACTTCACTGACAACTCATTTGACTGAAAGCACATTTGGTCAAATTACAGTTGGTCGAAAATGGAATATAGCCCCTGCTTCACTGCAGTGCAACTATGGAGTGAGAATATTATGTTGGGGGATGTGGGGGTGTATCACCCCACATTTTGCAACCAGTTTTTACTGATGTTATATGTTTCAATGTATTTTCAATGGATATACATGTATATAATAGTGCATAAACTGCAATTTTGTGGGGGACTACACCCCCCACACCCCCCTTACTTAATATTCTCACATCAGGGTCATACTGCAGTGGGGCAGGGGCTATATTCCATTTTCAACCAACTGTAATTCGACCAAATGTGCTTTCAGTCAAATGAGCTTTCAGTGAAATGGGCAGCCTGAAATCATTTTCGATCAGGTGTAATTCAACTAAAAGCAGTAGACCCATATATATATATATATATGGGTAGTTTACATAGCTATATGTCAATGTGGTTCATTTTATGTAGGACAGACGTCATGTTCATTAAAGTAGCAAATAACTCTTCATATTAACGATATAAAATGCAAAAGACTGCGTAGTGCACTATATAAACATATATTGCAACATTCGTCAGCTCATTTTGTTTTCGTAGGAATTGACAAAATCACTACATTAGTTAGTGATGAGATAATATACTGACCTCTAAAGAATGTAGATGGATAGTGAATCTTTAATGACCATTGGTAGGTTTAGGAGTAAGTCACTAATGGTTTATAGATTTTTGTCCATTATGTTTATTTATTATTTTTTGGGGTAGGTATGGGTATTATTATTATTCAGTGGTTGTGGTATTAATAGCTTTATAAGATGATTTACCAACTGTTTAATATTATGGAGAGGTAGATATGCATTTATTTATTTATTTAAGTGCTCATATGTTATTTAGGAAAGTGGTTGAATATTATCCCATATATAGTGGCCTTAAATATGTATATCCTATCCATATTTATTATTTTGTTATGTTACTATGTATATAAATGTACTGTCACTTTAAATGCTGACTAATTTAAATAGGATGCAGATTTTAGATTGTATACATATATATATATATATATATATATATATATATATATATATATATATATATGAAACTGGATACATTACAGAAGCTTGAAATTATGCAAAACTTAAAATAAATGTAATGTATACATACAGTATAAGAAAATAACAGGTAAGTGAAAACAAATATAATACAGTAGATTGAACACACTTCTCAACATTCTATTTTATGAAATCACACATTATTACAAAATTGTATTTATATATTTATTTATCCTTTCCTGACTGGTTTTGTCCTGTTTGGCTATTGGCTTCTTTTGGTCAGAGCATCAGGGCATTTCTCCTACTCTTTTCAATGGGAAGGAGAGGTGGAATATAAAACTGGTTAATTACAGAGTAACTGTATGAGGGTGAAAGATTGATTGAATTGAAGCAAGGCCAGTTAGTTACACAAGAATAGATAAGCTTCTGGTGAGTTAATATGTGAAGGATCTGAAAGTACTTTATTATTGGAAGTGGGATCTTGTTTTAACTGAATATGACATCTGTAAGTGAAATTGTAGGTTACTGGCAAGCCTTGAGGTTATACTTCTATACTTGGAGTTATACTTTAAGACAAGGTGAGGTGAGTACTAAGATTCTGGAAAGAAGGGTTCTGTGGAGGGTGGGGAAAAATAGAGCGGAATGTCATTATATATGGTTAAGGATGAAACACTGATGGAGAATGTGAGAAAGGTAATTGAGTTATTAGCATAGCAAGCTGCCAGACAAGAAATTATGCTGCCATGAGAGGTGTTGCAATGTATTAAGCAGTTGGTTACTGGGGCAACTGTATGCTGAGGCATTTTTTCAAGTGTGTTTTAAATATATGTTTGAATTTAAATTAAGAGTTTGTTTTTGATGGAGCATGCCATGGATACCCAGACATTTTACCCCAGTACAGATAAGCTATGGTTGCATAACTGAGTAATGGTGTCTTCTCCTTCAGGGACTTTGGATGAGAATAAACCAGCATATAATACTGCACCACAAATCAGCTCATCAGCATAGAGTGATTTGTACTGCATTGCTATTGACTATGAATATTGGCTGATATGTTTATAAAGGGATACGATAATGGATGTTTGATGCCATATGATCTGCACATAGGAGGATGACAGTAGATGTTTGGTGTCATATGATCTGCACATGCTATGACTCATTGACTTGCATATCTACATCCATGGATAATGTGATATGAAAATGATGGGATCTCAGTTCTATCTAGGATAGCAATCCAGTGTTATAGAGGGATACAGATAAAGTTCCCCAAGCACATGATACAGGGAATAATTCTAGCTGTCCAGGAATAGGGATGGAGTGAAATCAAGAAGTATGCATGTGTGCTTGCTGAAGGTGTTTTAAGATGACCAATTAAAATATGCATGTGAGCAGACCCAACACCAAGTCAAGCATTCCACCTGACAAAAACAAAAGAAATGTTACTTTGTTTTTTATCTCCGACATTTAATGCAAGGCCAGCGAGGGATTCTGCAGGAGTTATTATTCTATCATTGTATAAGGGCACATACTAGTAGAATTGATGTTATATTGTTTGGAAGAAATTCTAGAACAGTTTTTGCCATAGACTTAAAAGTATTGTCTAATTTTTCAAGTTTGATTTATTGCATTCATAATATTTAACCTATTCACTGCTTTATGTAGTCATAGCTAATTGTCAAATATTACTTCCAACAGATGATCGAATTACAAATACTGTACCAAACAGAGCAGATTATTTGATGCAAACAACCTTAAGACTCCTTCTATCTCCATTTTCTTCAGACATACAGTAATTGTCTAATAAAGATTGCTTTAAGTCCTACTTCATATAATGGAAACTGTATTTGAATGTGTGCCTGACTTTAAATCCCAAAAAGTATGTTGAAGAGCTTTGTCAGCTGCTGCCTGCTGAGAGAATGAGATTCTTCATCCTTGGCATTACTGCCCATCCAGACATATCATATTATGGAGTTTTGGGTTTTCTGAAGTTTTACCACTTTTCTCTTTTCACTGCATAAGTGATTTATGGGACTCTGCAGACTGGCAAAAGAAGTGGTAATGATAACATGACATAAAACAACCTACAGACAATGGCACTATTGCAGCCTGATATACAGCTGCATTACCTATTATTGTAATGATTTTCTGATATGTTTCAGTTTGCATTTGTATTGCCATTATTTTCCTCGAACTGTACCTTTTACCTATGAAGCCATCATTTTTAACTAGAGAGAGAGTCCTTTTTTTTTCTGGGAGCATGCCCTGCTACACCACACGTGTGGGGACAAGCCCTTGTACCCAAAATGCATAATACCAAGTGCATGGTTCTACAAATATGAAGAATGGAGAGATCTCCCAAATCAAAGGAATTGCTGTTGGCCTACCCATAGAAACCATCCCTGCAGTGATTCATATAGAGAACAGCAATCCAGGAGTTTGTTATTGGGGATATGAGCTCAGCAAGTGGAGTTCTTATGAAGTTGGACTTGGAGAAGTGTAAAAAAGCTACAAAGTAAAAACAGCTACGGTCATTCCCCTGCATATAAGGGAGGACTTTTCACAGACTCATAAGTCTGACCAGCCTCATATGCAAAATCATGGAAATACTTATCATGGAACTAATCAATATGGACATAGGGAGCCTCCAAACACTGGTCCTGTCTCAGTTTTAATTTGTTAAATACAGGTTGCTTACTCAACTTGGTGGATTTTTTGAAAAGGTCACCGAAGCAATAGATGAAAGCAACTTTGTAGACATGCTGTATGCTACGACCTAGCCAGAGCTTTTGAGACAATTCCCCATTCAGTGGTAGTAGAAAAGCTAAATAAATTTGAAGTAAACCCCTATGTCTCCCACTGGATTTCCTACTGACTCACAGATAAGATGCAGGAAATCAAAATAGGGGAGGTAAGTGCTGATGCAGTTGTTTCGTATTTGGCATCTTATTTGGACAGTGACTTAACATCTGACCAACATGTGTCCATTGTTGTAAGAAAGTCCTGCTATATTATACAGCTTATAAACAAAGGGATTGTGAGTAGATCTAGAGATGTCATTGCCCTCCCTTTACTCAGCACTCATGAGGCCAGTCATTGATTATAAAGCCCCCTTTGGCATGAATCTGTCCAGACACTTGCAACAAGTGGGACACCCACAGAGATACTTCACTAAAAGTATACAAGACCTAAACAGCATGTCCTACATGGATCAACTCAAAGCCCTATCATTATACTCAACATCATACATACTGATAAGATGTGACCTGTGGTTGGCATGCAAGGCATCCTGTGGCCCATTACTGATGGATTTACTGCAAATCAGCAAGTCAAATAGTATCAGAAACACATAGTCTTGGGATCTAAACCTCTTCTGCAACATCAACAGAACAGAGAGGAGGGGTGGGGGGAACAGGTATATCTCACAGAGGATACTGCTTCTTTGGAACAGACTCCCCAGAAACATAAGACAAGTTCATCCCTGTTCATATTCAAATGCAATTGGATCCATGGATGGGAAACAGAAAATCTAACCCAGAACTGCCATTGTACTACTAATGGACAGAGGCAGTTCCTATATACTTTACCTTATGCATGGGTCCCCTGAAATTATCTATGGTATGATCCCAGTTATTCTCAATAGGGGTAATATATAATTACTGACCATGGGATGAGTAAGGCCAATCTCTAACCAAATGGGATAGGTTAATTTGAGCACAAAAAGGAAAACTGGCTATACTTTAAATGGCCCACAAGGGCTGCTAGTCTAGTACATATTTATGAACCTATAAACTTATAAAAAAGCCTAAATGGCTTAATTTAGTCTGTATCTCATTGGACATGAAGTTTAATTTAGTTTGTAACTTGTTCCACAATCATCATTCGCATGCTGTTTAATATTCGCTGAATCTTTACCTTCCTTACTATAACATCCTGATTTAAAGTTGCAGCATTTGATATTGTATTTTATTATTTTTATGTATTTATTTATTTATTTTTGCTATATTAGTTCACAGGGCTACATATCACTTTAGAGCTGCATTTTTTTTTGTTGTTGTTACTTAGTTCTACCTCAGTGCAAACTATTAAATGAAGGTTCTAGCAGGAGAGGAAACAGATGTACCTTAAATGATAATCCATTCAGTGAAAATTAATTAATGTATAGGTATGGTCATTTGACAGCTTTGCTGAAGGCATCCTAGTGACATCCTTAAGATTGTTAATTACAGACTCTAAATGTTGGCTCATTATAGTGAATGCTGGTACTATTGTTACATGAATCTACATCACCTGCCATTTAACTCTATCAACTAATATTTAGCTGCTAAAGAATGTTCACCTTCTGCAATAAAAAACATCTTTTTCTTTATGGATTTACACGTAATCCCATCTTTCTTATCTAGCACAGTATTCCCTGCTTCCCCATGCTAAATCATCACATTTTCCGACCTGTGCTGCATATTTTCACACTGTGTGTGGTGAACAGTGATTTTGTACTCCTTCTACTGGATGCTTATGTGGATAACTCTCTCTTATTCAAGTATCATGGCATGTTTCCAGAGCTAAAGAAGTCATTCTAACCTGGTATCCTTTCCTTATCAGACCCGTCATTGAACGCAATGCACATTTTGGAATACACACACACACACACACATACACACACACACACACACACGCACACACACACACACACACACACACACACACACACACACACACACACACACACACACATATATATATATACACACACATATACAGTTTACTATCATAATTTCGATGTAACTCGGTCGACCGCATTATGTTCAACAACGGAAAGTCGAACACGGCAATGTCAAACTTCAAAAGCAAGCCTAGGAATGGGTTTTAACATGGGTCGAGATAGGGGTTCACTGCTATTGCCAAACTACAAACCTCGCCCCTATATCGACCCATGTTAAAACCCATTCCTAGGCTTGCTTTTGAAGTTCGACATTGCCGTGTTCGACTTTCCGTTGTCGAACATAGTGTTGTCGACCGAGTTACATTCAAAATTATGATAGTAAACCAATATATATATATATATATATATATATATATATATATATATACACACACACACATATACATATACTCGCACACATACGCACAAAAAAAAAAAAAAATATATATATATATATATATATATATATATATATATATATAGATGATAGCGATATAGATAGATATAGATATTGATATAGATATACATTTTAACCAAGGCAATTAAAGATCTTGAATTTTTAACTATCTGAAAAGATTAGCAGAGCTCTCCTTATACACACTAGCCTATCACCTGCTCCAAGGTAACCCGTACCTAGCTTTTTGAGTTATAAAAGACCCCATCATATTTGACCTCCTACTTCTTCACAAAACCAGTGCCTTTATAAGCACTCACACTAGAGGCCTATATCTGCACCAAAACATTGATAAGATGTGCTGGAAGGATAGGTTCCTAGCAAAGCTTATTCCCAACCTATGGCATAAGTTGCCACTGCAGGCCAAACAAACTGCCTCTTTGTCTACTTTTAAGGCTAGTTTTGATGAGTGAATGAGTAGACACAAATTTACACTGGGGTTATCATGTAAGGTCCTGCTGGATTTAGGAGGTAAGCAGCATTATGTGCTTGAGAAGGGTGCCGAGAATGTCTACTTGTGGTCCCACTGAGCACCTACCTAGCATTATTCTATGCTCCTATGTTATTAAAACCAGTAGATACAAGTCCCAGGTCTCTACATTTTTGTTTAAGTAGCACCAGCATTTTCTTAATTTTTTCCTGATGTTGAAGATACTTTTTAAATATAATGTAGTCTGCCACATGTCATGATCATTATTGTCTTGTGAAAGAGTCAGTGGATTTTTTCTTTATGTATATCAACAGCACCTTTGTTTAGCTCATATCTTATGGCTAAATGTCTTGCATTCAAGTACCTGTCAACGTCTTGATCTCCCCTATGAAGGGGGATATTAAACTCATTATAAACAGATCTTCATCTCAGAAAAATATTTTTAATGTGGACAAAAGGAGCTAAGAGAGAAAAAGAGAGAGAAATGCAACGGTGACTCTGCTTTCCAAGGAATAATATTGCAGTAAATCAGTCATAACACTTTAAATTAATTATTAATTCCCACACACCTTTAACTACACACTATCTACACTCAATTTTTCAAAAGCTAGTTTATGGCATGGCTGTTATTGCTCAGTTTATTCATATCCCTGAGGCATCCTGAATGGGTTCAGTACAAGAAAGGAACTCTCATTTCATAACTTGTACTCACCCTATAATTAGATGTAATGGAGTAGAATTTTGTGGGATATTGCCTTGTACATCTGGATATAGAAGACTTTGATCTACATAAAAAAAACAAGATCATAAAATATATGAAATAAATGTTTTATCAAAATGTCACTGAACAAATACATGTTTAAGGAATTCACTGCAATCCATCTTATAATATGCCAGTTTATCATGAGCAAATAAAAATGAAATTATTTATATAGCTCATTTCATTGCTCTTCCATTCTATTCCACACAAAATGAATCCTTATGCTAGAACTGAGCATCAGGCTATACAACTCCTCCAAATAACAAGATGGCTATTAATTACTCTTGTCATAGTAGAACTATTACAGTTATTGACCTCCAACTATGTGAAGTCATTCAATCAGCTGTACTTTGCCTATACATTTTATCTGCTAAAACTGATTATAGGGTTCATAGGTTTATACTAGGCTATCTGCCCTAAGGCATTTATAAGCCTAGCCCAAATTTTTGTGGCTTACGCCACCCCTTATATGAAAAAATACTGTGCCCATTAGTTTGTTGTGCCTCTGTCCAGCAGTGACACAGATATGATTCCCGGGGTAAACCTACGATCTCCCATCCACAGGTCTAGATTTCTCTTGAACAGAGTCAGCGAGGTGCTCTGCCTCACATGGACCGGGATTTTATTCCACAGCATAGGGAGTCTCTGAGTGATAAATCTATCCCTCCAGCACGTCCTATTTATAGCCGTGCTAAGGTTTAAGTCGCTTGCTCTAGTGGTTTTGGTGGATTTGGATTTTTGAGGTGGAGCATGTCCATTAATTCGGGTTGGACATGGCCTTGTATGTCAGGGACATGTCACCCCTGAGCAGGCGGTATGCGACTGAATAGAGCTGGAGTTTCTTCAATCTGGCAGCATATGACAGATTTTGGAGTCCCTTTATCCTTTTGGTGAGGAACTTTTGGGGTCTCTCCAATTGCTGCAGATGTCGGGTGAGATACATCCCGAATGGGGCATTGTACTCGATCATTGGTCTGATAAGTGAAGAGTACAGTGGAACAATGACCTCACTAGATCTGGATGTGAATCCCTTCATGATCAGGTGGGCAATGTAGAAGGTCTTTCTAACCACTTTAGCAATGTGAGTGTCAAAAGAAAGGCCACTGTCAACCTGGGTCCCCAGATCCCTGATAACCTCTTCTGTGCTTAGTGGATTGCCACCTATATGGTAGCTTGGGGTTACCTTGTTTTTCCCGAAGGGTATGACTATACATTTTTTGGCGTTTAACTTCAGGCCATGGCTCTGGCACCAGCTATCTGTTTCCGTGAGTCCCTT
This sequence comes from Protopterus annectens, assembly GCF_019279795.1. Taxonomy (NCBI): domain Eukaryota; kingdom Metazoa; phylum Chordata; order Ceratodontiformes; family Protopteridae; genus Protopterus; species Protopterus annectens. The sequence goes on along the minus strand of NC_056734.1, from coordinate 326,704,962 downwards.
CTGAAGGATATCTATGTCCGATGCACTTTCCACTATGGCCCAGTTTGCAGTCGTCTGCAAACTTTGTCAGCCAAAGTCCTCCCATGTTGGCCTGTACTTCTGAGAAGTAGATGCCAAACAATAGGGGCCAAGGACCGAGCCCTGTGGGACACCACTTGTGACCGGCTTGGAGTCTGACACAGCGCCAGCAACTCTAACCCTGTGGGTTCTGTCCTTAAGCCAGTTTGCAACCCATCTTGTGACATATGGGTTTACATTTAAGCTGGTAAGTTTTTCTACAATACCCGAGTGGGGTATTGTGTCGAAAGCCTTTGCAAGGTCAAGGTAGGCTGTATGGACTGCCTTTCCCTCATCAATGGCCTTGGTGACTGTTTCGAAGAAGTCGACCAAGTTCAAAAGGCATGATCTTCCCTTGACAAAGCCAAACTGGGTCGGGTCCAATGTCTGCAAGTCCCCTATATCTTTGTTTATGAGCTCCATTATGATCCTCTCCATAGCTTTGCAGACTAGACTTGTTAAGCTTATGGGGCGGTAATTACCAGGGTCCGTGAGGCGCCGCCTTTGTGGAGTGGGACCACAGTTGCCGTCGCCACTCCTTGGGCACGTATCCTGTGGTAAGGCTGAGATTAAACAGCTGCCTTATGTGCGGGTTTAATTCCTCATTTAGCTCGTGTAGCACACAGCCGGGGACACCATCCGGTCCCATTGATGCTGTGTTTTAGCTTTAGAGAGAGCAGCTTTCACCTGCGCATTTGAGATGTTTGGGAGGCTACACTTGGCTGGGATAGTTATCTCTCCTTTAGGGGAGAGGGGTGAAGTTTGCACTGAACCTGTCTGCCAGTATGTTGGCAATGTCTGTGGGTTCAGTGATTTTTGTATAATTTTGGACTAATTCTGAGCATATCTGGGAGTTTCCACCCAGGTTCCTAACATAGCTGAAAAGGCCTTATGATTTTCCTTTGAATCCATGGCAATTTTTCTCTCAAAATTGGCCTTAGTTGATTTTATGAGTGCTCGTATTTTTTACTAATAATGATCAGGGTGACTTCCCTTTTATGGATTTTGTTCTATCATGTAATAGCTTTCTCCTCTTATTGTAAAGTTTGTTAATGGCTGGGGTCCACCAGACTGGACGTTTGCCCTTTGTGGAAAGAGTCTTGGTTTTATTTGGGATTGCCTGATCCATGCAGTCCTGGAGGTGTTCATAGAAGGCATTTGTAAGGGCTTCCGCAGCTTGGGTTGTGGTTTCCTCTGGCTCAGGGGCCTTGAAGGATACCACACCAGTCTTGAGTAGTGTGAAGTTTGCTTTAGAGAAGTTCTTCACTATGGTTTTTTTGTTTGGGGGGGGGGCGGGATGTGGATTTCCAGTGAGATTAGTTTATGATCAGATCTCACCAATGAGGGATATACTTCGGTGTGGAGCATTTTGTCCCCATGTTTGTGACAATGAGATCTAGTATATTTTCTCCTCTTGTGGGAACAGTGACTAGCTGTTCCATGGCATTTGAATTTATGAACTCCAGGAACCGTTGGGCTAGAAAGTTAGGGCTTGAGTAATGTTCCCAGTCTATATTCGGGTAGTTGAAGTCACCCAATATGATGGTGTTTGGAGATACATTTATACCCTCCAGTGTCTTCAGGAAGGCTGTGTGGGGTTCCTGAGTTTGAGAGGGTGGCCTGTAGCATGCTACAATTTGTAGAGCAGTTTTGCCTATGGTTAGTTGCACCTGGATGGTTTCCGAAGCTTAGTGCGTTGCCACCAACCTGGAGGTGTGGGTATCCTTTATGAATATGGATACACCCCCCCTTTTGTGGTGTGGTCCGGGTTTTGGGGCGGAACGCATGATATGAGGTAAAACCTAATAGTGCCGGGTGCTCTCAGGAGCCTTGAACCAGGTTTCAGTTACAGCACAGACATCGATGTTCTCCATACTGAGAAGGGCCTCGAGTGCGTGCATTTTGAGATTTAGACTTCTGGCATTGAGCAGCATTACCCTCAGTTTCTTCCCATTTTGTTTTCTAGGGTGGTAGGTTTAGAATTTGAGCCTTGCCTAAAAAGGCACTATGGGGTGGCAAGAGCCTTAGCCAATATCCGAATCCCAGGGTGACAGGTGCAAGCCGTCCCTCAAGCAGCGTGGCTTGTCAAGCATGTCATCCCAGGCAGACAGACACTGGATCCCCTTTGAATGACACCAGACATTAAGCCAATTGTTAAAGCTGATCATCTTGTCTCTATATTGTGGCATCATTCTTGGTGAAGGAAGGATACTGCTCAGGGTTAGGGTCATACCTGCCTGGGCTACATGATCAGAGAGCTCCTCTATGTCTCTTTTCATGTAGTCCAGGGAGGTACGTCTCAGGTTGTTCACACCAGCATGGACAATGACTGTGTCATATTTGTACTTGCCGTGGAGTGACCCGAGTGCTTGTGTTATGTGGCGGATTCTAGCGCCCGATAGGCAGCTTACTGTGACCCTCTCCTTGTTCAGCCTGGTGAGTGGGACGTCAGTGTGTCTGACTATGGAGTCACCTATGACAAGTATGTTTGGTGTTGTATTTGGCCTTAAGGGCTGTGACTGCTTTGCACACTGCTTTTGTGGTTTATGTGTTGCTTGTGGGGTGTCTTGAGGTAGCAGTTGTTTGGGTGTCTGCTTTGGAGGCCTCTGCTGTTTAGGTAAATTTTTACTCAGAGCCTCCGAGTATGTCTTTGTGTGTTTATGTGTTAGATTCAGTGGAGTGGTAGCATTATGTGAGGCTGGTTTTGTAGTGTGTGTAGTTGCCTTCACACTACTTATAGAGGCCTCTGCCACTCTATAAGTACAAAGTATAACTGTGGGGATGTCTTTCCTGCAGAACAGTTAAGGACACAAATGCTTACAGTCACACAATGCTGGTTTGTAACACTTACCTAAGCAATGAGAAATTTAACACCATAGTGGGATCAATGAATGTGGGCATTGTATAAGTGCATTGCCTATTATCATATGTGTGGTTATGTGAAAGAATTACATTGTATATAAACCAAGGAATATCTGTCGCTGTAATTACTTAGAAAAAATCCTGCTGTATGTCAAACATTACCTGATGATAGGTATACCCAAATACACCTGTAGCCCCCTGCTGTTGTTACACTGATGGTAGAAGAGCAATTATGTCTAGTGTGGTTTCAGTCCCATATTAGAACACATTCCTTACTTAGACAACAACATACATTACATAATCTCATTTCCTTAGTCTTGAGGAGGTGTTTTAGTACAACTGTGATAGAATGACAATCTATTCAAATGAGAGCATCAGTCTTCAATACAGCTTTTACAAAGGAAATGTAGAATAAACAGTTGTAACAGGAAACAACATCTACACATGAGCTTAGCACATGAGGGTGTTGACAACATGTATGCTGTCTGTAAGCAATGGGATTTGAACTATATAGCTAACATCTCAGTCTAATAAAGGTTTACTGAAACACAAGGGCAACTCTGGATTTATTTGTGACTGTCACACTGCACATTTCAGTGGATGACATGACCACTGTATATTACCTTCATGTGTCTGCTAAAAAGTGGTGGCCCAGCACAAGCATACTGTAGAAATATACCACACACACACACACACATATATATATATATATATATATATATATATATATATATATATATATATATATATATATTGTAGCCTGTTCTGCAGAGTAAGAGGAAGAAACGCACAACCACATATGACAGTTATTCCTGTATTTGAAATCCCTATGTATGTAGTGAAAAAAACTACACACAGGTGTATTATATGTATATGCCACAAGAGGAATCTGACTACATGTGACCCATACTGCATCCTTGAAAGATTTTCATCAGCTGTGTCATGCAAAGGAGATGTGTTTGCAAAAATGACTTCCACAGCTATATGGAACTCTAAATGTTGTCAATACTGAGAGGTGTGACACACACCAGCATCCATTTACATTCACACACACAATTAGTAGATTCTCACTACTTTTTTCAAACTTCCTACCTGTTGACTAACATAATCTACATACAAATGTATTATATACCCTCACCACACGAGATGATTGATTTTAGTGGTGTGAAAGTGCATTATTGAAATGATGACCTCATCAGTCTATTGCAGACAGTATGCGTTTGTGGACAGAGTGAAAAGGGAACGTGAGATTGATTTGTCCATGCAAATGTTTCTCATAAGTGGGGACTAAATGAGCACACCTGCTGAATTATCCTCTGGTGAAGCAATGGACCCACCATCACACATACAAGTTGATTGTTGTGAGATTCAAAAACCCTATCTAGTTATACAATCTAAAGAACACAGAATTTAATGCAAGTGTCACTGCAGAAGTCTGAATCTGATAGTGGGAGAGTGCACTTTCTAGAGGATGACATCAGTGCTGTGTTGCTGAGAAGATGATATAGGGAGAAGGGTCTGACATTGATGTAAACACACAGTTCAGTGTAAAATTTATACCAGGCCACTATTTTATTAAGGGCAGCAATAGTTAAGGTCATATTTATACAACTCCCAAGCACACACACACACACACACACACACACACACACACACACACACACACACACACACACACACGTTGACTGCCATGAGAACCAACCCCCCTCCCTATCTAGTTATGCAATCCAGAGGACACAGCACTTAACACAAGCAACACCGCTAAAGTCTGACTTTCATAGTGTGAGAGTGCACTTTATGCAGGATGACATCAGTGTGGCTTTGAAGAGAAGATAATGTTAGGAGAAGGGTCTGACAATGATGTGATCTCACCCCGCGGTTTAAAATTAAGTGCAGGCTACTACTGTATTGTGAACAGTAAAGGGTAAGGTCAATTTTCATCAACTCCATAGATATGCATACAAGTTGATTGTTGTGAGATTAGAACCCCCTATTTATCTAGCTACACAATCTAAAGGACACAATGCTTAAAGCGAGCTCCACCACAAAAGCCTGACATTCACACTGTGAGAGTGCACTTTATACAAGATGACAACAGTGTGGATTTGCAGAGAAGATGATGTTTTGAGAATGGTCTGAAATGGATGTGGACTCATCCTTCAGTTTAAAATTAACTCCAGGCTATTACTATATTGTGGGCAGCAGTTGGTAAGCTCATACCTGAGCAATTCCATACAAACACACACAGACATACACACACATGCACACACACACACACACACACACACACACACACACACACACACACACACACACACACACACACACACACACACACACACACACACACACACACACACACACACAGGCACACATTGATTGCTGATTGAGATTAAAACTCCCTACCTAAGTATGCAACCTAGAGGACACAGTACTTAACACATGTGCCACTACAGAAATCAGACTTTACAGTCTGACAGTGTAGTGTAGACAGGATTATAATCTCATTCTGTGTCAGAGACAATATTGTGACATTGAAGGTTTTGTGTAAATCCATATTTGTTGATTTGATGGAGTAAGGTGAATGTTATGCTCAATAATATATACATACTGATTACTTCCATCAGCTATGCTGTGATTAATGTATACTGCAGAACTGAGAGTGACATGTACCTACATGTCTTGTGAGATGCACATACTTGTGAAACACGGGATGGACAATGAACCATTCATGGATCATCAGGTTATGATCATAGTATTTAAACCTTAATGAATGTTACTGATATTAGCTATGGTATGTGCTCATGCATTGGCAAGGTGGCCTGCCAATACCAAGCAATACTTAATATTCCAATGCAAGAGGAAAACATTATTTCTGTATGTCAAGGCTGTATGTGGTTATATATCATTTGTGTCATTGCTGCAGTTCAGACTCAACTGTCCAACATGAAGTAGTCAATTAACTACACAGCTCACTACATTTCACATGTAATGAAGTAATATCATCCAGTAACAATACTTATTTTTGTTCCAAATCACTGCCAAAAGTACAATGCTGAGAAAGGTATTTGTGCAAAGGTTAACAAAGTATTAGCACATGCATGATGATACGTTGATGTGTTGAAATGGGGCCATGAAGTACCAGTGTTTCTTGGTGTTTAGTATTGCTCTGCATGTTGTATTATACCTTTCTATGTTAGCTCCAAAGTTCAATTCAAAAAGGAAATGTGATTGCCTTCCCCATTTGTATGATGGTATTCTGCAAGCAAACACAGTTGTCTGCTGAAAGAAACAGTGAAACATTACATTCTGCAACACAAACAGGCTCAGTGGTGATTTGCAGCCATCAGCACTTTGGATAGTACTTAGTCGAGTAAGTCTACCTACTAAGCTATTTTTCTCTATGGCACAAGGGCTAAACTCTGAGCTAAATGATAAAGCAGAGCCAAAGCAGGATTCTAATCAAGTATGCAGATGATTTTGCTAAAGAACGTCAGAATGTGATTATTATATTAGCTTTTTATGACTTTAAGAATACCTAGAAATGATTATTGTAAATATTTTTCCCAGCAAAACTGTATATGTAATAGCTACTGAAATATTTTTTATGCTTACTATACATAAGACACACATAAAGGGAAATCACACGTCAACTGGCTGTACAATGAGGTGTAAGGCAAACCTTCACTGCATTATGCAATAACACCTGAAGTGCTATTTACCATGATATACTACAGTTGCTCATTGCAGATGCCATGAAACTGCTGAGCACTACAACTAATAGAACAGAAGAGGCTTAGAGAGATACACAGGCAACTCATTCACTAGATAGACACATACAAACAGGCAGTATGTTTCACCTAATACTGGATATGAACTGTTGTCAAGAAGAAAAATAATGTCTACAGACTCAGTCATTATCTCTAGTCCCCACCAAGGAAATCCTACTTCACACATCAAAGACACACATTTGAGGGGACAGTGATACCCTATGTAAGCCTGTCGAAAATGTGGCCTTTATTCTTTGGCAAAGCAATGGCAGACAGACAATGCCATAGCATTACATTTACATTCATTAGTCTAATGAGTAGTCAACAGTACAAAAGGGTGAGGTAGAAGGGGTGAAGACAGACACTTATACAGGGGCACATATGAAGGGTTGCTGTTATGGGTCATTAATGTACATCATAATGGTGTGCCTCAGTATTAATCAGTCAGACTGTCTATCAGTAAGTGATATCATGGAAGTATAACATCACAGTAAGAAATAATGTGACATACATCTGGCAATCTTCAGACAAGTGATCTATGTCAACTTTCCACAGAGGACGGTGCACTTTGTTACATCCAGTAGTTTTAGTGACTGTTGCAAAGCATTTTATTTATTATGTCTTTACTCTGTATTCTGATAGTGCAGCATGCTTAAACACTTTTGTGTGAGGATAACTGGACTACTGCGGGTGATGGCAACAAATAACTAGGTGTTGTCATAAGACATGACCAGCCATTCACTGTCTCTCAGCACTGGTGTGTAATGCCAACATCTGCAGAAATTCTGAGGCAAAATAAGTGAAGGCTTTCTTATGGGCCATTTCTATCTATGTGTACTGTGTGTGATTTTATTTAGTGGCCAGACTAAACATGTAAAAAAGTGATTGATAGGAAATGGTGAAATGGAGAGGAAAGCAGAGGGAAGGATACAGTGGAAAGAACTGAGGAACTTGCAGGAAGGTAGTTGGAGAGAACCATAGCTATCAACTTCTTCATAGCATAAATATAGAAGTGTACCCAGCATATGCTGATTTTGGGCTATCATCACACCAAGGGTAGGTGACATCAACAAAATGATATTGTACAGCCAATTGCACCAAATCAAGTTTGTCACAAAGACACATATGTTAAGTGGAGAGCTAGCTATATATGGGTTGCTATTTTTTATGGGACAGGCACTTATTTTTCACTTTTTTTCTTTCAAAGAGAGAAGAATGTTGGGGAAGGTGCATAGGAATTTAACAGTTAGGTAGGAAGGTTAGGTAAGGAAGCAGGTGCAAAATAACATGACAAATGATACAGACAAGGATGGTGATGGGCACAAATGGCTGGAGGAGACCATGATTGAGGATTGGTAGGAGACATCAGAGGCACACCCACATCAATCCTGAGAACAGTGATAAGCTAGTCCTCACCCTCAGAACTGTCATCTCTGTCTCCTGTCTCAGTTTCCTGTGTCACTGGTCAACATGTCATCATCTTGGCAATGTGATAAAGCACCTTTTTAACATGGCCAATTCAGGCACTGAGGCTCTGTTCCATAATACCCTCCACTAGCCATGTCAGCTCTTGACAGGTGACAAAATCACCACATCCATTAATGCTAGTGCTGGAAGGTACCAGTGCACGAGTTGCTGGAGCAGCACTACCTGATGCGGCTGGGCCAAGTAGGGCAGGGGTTGTGGAGGCAGCACTGACAGCTTGGGACCCTGAAGTGCTGAAGGGGTGGGGTGAGATAAAAAAAGAGATAACTTAGATCCTTGGCATACCACATGACTATATAATTTTAGACAATGAACACTTATGATTATCCAGTCTATACATCTTTGCCACATCCAGATATGAAGGGAAGGTCTTACTCTGTTGTACCATTAATGAACTGCACTGCTATGATATCATAAATACCACTTTGTATTACAGTATTGCCATATTGCATATGATTCCAATAGTTATTAGGCTTACATTAAGATGTGTTGTATACGTACCCCCATGACTCTTTGAGGCAAGTTAACCTCTTTTGGTGTGCCTCATGGTTCATTGCAATGTCAACAGCAGCTGTACAAACAGAAGAAGACAAGAATAGACATGAAAGCATATTGAATAACAGTCTTAGCTGGGTACTGTGTTCTATATCATTTACTACAGATATGTCAATATACTTACACAAATGTGGGATGTCAACAATCATAAACTCATCTTCCCATCAGCTAAGGAGATCTTTCTTGTACCATTTAAGGTCAGTATAGTGATGATGCCAATTCTCTCCAGTGCATGGTATGCCAGTTGCACTGGAAGCAGCCTTGCCTTGTTTATGTCCCCTATACCAAGTGATTTTTTTGGTATTCAGTAATGCTAATGATTTCACTCCTTATTTGCATCTTCACTGTGCTCAGATGGCTGAGTCTCCACTATAGAAAGGTAATGGTGCAGCTATGAAGTGGAAGGAGGGGAGTCTGGTTGGATAAAGATTGAGCATCATTCCTAGTTACTTAGAGAAGAGTGCTCTACAAATCACTGCACCATTCCATAAGTTATATTTGTCCTCTACACATTCTGCTTACATGTTCATATTCTGAATGTATTTCAATATACAATGTACAAAAAATATTGCAATGTATGCAATTTAAATTTTTTACTGCTGCTATACTGCACATATGGCAGTTCTTACTGCAGCTCCTCCAACCCTGTGAGAATGATGATGACTGGACCATGGGCTTTGTTCCTTTCTGTTTGACTTAGGATTGCATATATTTGTGATGCACAGACTGGATATTTATGAGACACTTACAGTATGCATGTAGTTTATCTTTTTATATATGTATTTGCCTACTACAGGTTCCACACTTACCTTGACAGTACTGTAGTTAGGAGTCATGTAATGTTTGTGAACATTGGATGACATCACTTTTAATATCTGTATGTGCTTAGGTTGTGTGTATTCCTTCACTGGTGAGTGTGTTAGGTGCCAGGTATGTGTGCTGACCTTTGAGTCTTAGATGGTGAGTGTACATTCTGTTCTTTGCCTCATAGCCAGGGTAAGGGAATATTGTGCACACCTAAATCTAGCAGCTACCTCTGCAGCTGGAGGTTCCTCCTCAGATTACCTGTCTGTATGCGCAGAAGGTGCTGGCCCTGCCTGTGGTCCAGGAATGTGTGGTCCTGGCCCTAGCTGTCTCTGTTGCAGCTACTTCCTCAAGATGATATTGTGCACCATGGCACAGACTGTGAAAATTTCTGCACAGGTTCCTGGGTCGTATTGCAGGGCACCCTCTGATATGTCTAGACAGCAGAACCATGACTTCACTGATGTTTCTAGTTTGAGTGGGGCATCATTCTATCCTTCTTCTGTGGGTATGTGTGCATTTGTGCATTTCTGATGAGTGTCATGAGCCACAGATCCAGTGCATTACCTGCATCAGCCAATAGATGGCCTTGTGGAACATCATCCCTCACAAACCTTGTATAAAGCTGCAAAGTGTGTCACATGCGTGAGTCATGATAACTGCCTGGTTTGCCTGCACAAACATCGAGGATGATCCTGTGGGCATTGTAGACAACCTGGCAGTTGATTGAGTGGAACCCCTTCCTGTTGATGAATGTCCTTCTCTGTTCAAGAGGTGAGGCTTTATTTCCATGTGAGTGCAGCCTATGGCCCCAAACACTTCAGGGAAGTGTGTTACTGCATAGGATTCTGGCATTGTTCTTCCTCTCTCCTCTGATGTGCATGGAAAATAGATGTACTCCCTTGCATGTTGTAGCATAACATTTAAACATTGATGAAATATTCTGGAAAATGAGGCCTGTGACAGTCCCTCTGGAATGTACCAGTAGCTAATATCGTTAATGCTACACATACCTTAGCTTCCACTGATATTGCTTGTGCTTGATTTCTCCCTGGGTCTGAGGTGTGAATGGCAGAGGTTGCGGATTTCCTGTAGTGTTTCACTATCAACTCCGTATCACTCTACTATTTCAATATGATATAGTCCATGATATGTTAAATGGGGTCTGAACAACCTTTTTCTCCTTGTAAAAGGTCAGTCTGCAGCAATAAAAGCATAGATTTGAGCCTGTTGCACATACATATGCTAGAGAGAAGAAGCAGTCTTTAACATTGCTTTGCTTTTCTAAGTGTAATGGTGGCTGTATTCAAATAGGTTTTGCTGTTTAGAGCTACACCATCTCTACACTATTACTTTATAGCTTCTTGAATGGCTCTGCCATATTGGATTGGTTAATTTGCATGTCATTCAGCTGCTTATGTTTTAATTAGCATACTGTGCTGTTTACCTTTGTTTGGTGGATCTACACAATGCCTAGAGCCATTTAATGAATACAAAATGGTGCACTATTTTGTGGCAGCATGGAAATTAGCTGTTCATGAATACAACCAAATATGTTTAATTAATTTGTGATTAAGAAAAATGTCCCCTTCTGCAAAGGTGAAGAAAAACACTTGAAACTTAAGCTGCAGATGAGACAGGGTAAGTATATCTGTACCCATCATGCAATGTGATTCCAACCCTTACATCCCTTTACTCATAGTAACCAACAAATAACTTTCTCAACCTCATTGTAAGTTATCAGCTTTTCTATAGACATTTTGTCACTTAACTGCAGTTTGATTAGTCTTATAAAATACAAATTAGAAATATAGTTTATACATTGTTTACTTCTAGAACCAGATAAAAGCCAGACATCCTCATAAAAAGAATGGGTTGCAAGCTACCAAAACAGTACTTGTAACTGCTAAGCTCTAGCTCTTTCTGTCTTCTGTACTTTCCAAGCATTCATCTCCAACAGCATGTTAGAATGTGCAAATGTAGTCAGAATCTGTGGCACCTGATAAAACTCAAGACAGGAAGATGAAAATATACTGAAATCTAAAAACATCAGCATTGACAGCTTTATGGAGTGCAGGGCTTTGCAAAGACTTCCCATCAGGCAACATAAAAAAATGATATATATATATATATATATATATATATATATATATATATATATATATATGTGTGTGTGTGTATGTGTGTGTGTGTGTGTAGTGCAAAAGGCTTATAGGAGATGAAAATAGTAACATATCTCATAATATGTGTCCGTTGTAAGGTATGGCAAGACAAACGAAAGTTGATGTTTCATGGACTGGGTGCCAATTAAATGATATGCATCAATCTTTTCAAATTTTCATTTTCTTATCTTTATTGCTTTTAGATACTGTTCAAGAACTTTTACTATTCACAACAGTTAGTGTTCATGAATTTTTATTATTTCCAGTAGTCAGTAGACTGACCATGCCAATAATTACATTCCTCTTTACTTGTGTCACGCACTCATTTTTGTTATATGTTTGTCTATTTGCAAGGAAACATATGTCATTCTTTCTAGATTTCCTTGGTTTCCAGGCCAGAGTATTCTGCATGATCTATTAACTCATTACATCTGAGTGACACCCCCCAGGTGCATCTGCAGTTAACTCCTACTGACACCTTTAGGCGTCAAATATTGCTTGTTCATATTTGCATCAATAATTCCAAAACCATGTTATGTACAAGGTTTTAAAAAGATGTCATCTTAAAGCTTACACAATAGCAAACTCAACTGCATTAATATTTGACCTCTGTCTAGTGCAGGTAAATAGATATTAACTGTTGTTTTTATTATATTAATTTATATAGATATAATTTTCACATTTTTCCTTAGCCTCATATGAAAGCTCTCACCTAAATGAATAAAATGTTGCTGACAGTATGTGTGTAACTTGAGTGGTTGCTGAGATGTTGTAAGTCATTTACAAAATATTAGAAATGTAATAGTTACTGTGTTTACTGTAACTTATAAAATTCAGTTTAAGACCCAGAACCTAAGGAATACTACCATTATAAAAATAATTTGTGCTGAAGAGTTTGGCATTTATACTTCTTTCATAACCCCTGTGGTCCTAGAAATATGAACATTTGTTTGAAATGTAAGGATATAATTTGATTCTGTCAAAAGGCTTAGGCTCTGCCCATTGGAAGTTACAGTGCAATCTTCCTGAGCTCCATTGAGTGTCTCTGAACTTTTACATCTGCTTATTATAACAATACTAAGTACCTCCCCTTTTCTACACCTACATCCTCTGTATCTGCCCAATGCACATTAGCTTACTTTTGTGTAGTTTTGCAAATTTATTGTGCAAACTTTAATGCATCAGTTCATGTTATGCAGAAAGCATTAATACAAGGAAACTTCATCATTAGTAATGCAAGCTGTAACAAAGTAAACTGCTGTCAAGACTGCTCACACTAGCGCCTGTACTGGAAAAGGTGTGGGATACATCACTGAGACAGAGGCAAATAAGTACATATCACCAAATCTGCACAGCAAAGCAGTGAAAAAAGTCTTGGAGGTGACAACTATAAAATTTTTATTTCACAAAATACATTATCTGCAAGTATGTAAAAAGGCAGCATACTTGCTTACTTTACTTACACAGTAAGCAAAAAACAATGTCCCATGGATGCTTTTCTTCCTTACAGAATAATGCTGGTTGCATACAGCATCTGCATTGTTTGTTTTTCTGCTTTCAAGTGTGTATGTGTGTGTGTGTGTGTGTGTGTGTGTGTGTGTGTGTGTGTGTGTGTGTGTGTGTGTGTGGTTGGAAGGTGGAATATATTACTTTTGATTCTTTTGATTCTTAGTAGCATGTTTTCCCTACTGAACATGAAGTAAGATGTTAATGATGCAGAATGTGTTCCTACTTTTTGACACTACTTGTACCTTAACTATTGCAATTTTAGATATTTTTGCCAGCAGTTGTGTGATTATTTAGGTATGCATACAGGGCAAGGCTTTATTTACTATATTATTTCTTGAAAGAGTATCACATACATATAGATCCTTAACACTGTAATGGTATTTGCCAAATATGTATTCAGATGTGCATTTACACATACATACATGTGTGATGTATGTATATTACTTACTTACTTATATTTAATTTTTTTTAAATAATTTAATGGAGAATAGATAACAGTAGACATATCAGTTCAACAGAAATATATATATTATTGATTCTGCCTGTACTGATTATTATTTTTCTAATCTGCCAACGTTTAGGCACATTCATGAATGTCTAGACTTCATGTTAAGCACATATGTGCATTATGCAGAGAAGACCACACTGTTTGGCATTCATTAAACATCTGCACCTGCTGCACACAGCCACAAAACAAAGATAAGTAGTCAAATATGCCAGTGAAGACATAAGTAAGTGAAATGTATACTAATTAAACAATTCAACATTGCAAAGCAATTCAGGAATGTATAAAGCACACATCTACATGCAGCGTCTCCTTCTGGCTTTAATTCCAATACTGTTTGGAATACAGCATGAACACACTTACAATAAGAAAATGTAAAGGCTTGCTGATGCTATCATTAACCTGTATGTACAACAGATTTTAATGCAAGGTACTGTTGCTACTGGTTCTGACAGATCTTGCCTAGAAGGAGAAGAATACTCACACCACATTTGACTTATCATGGACTTCATGATATAGAAATTGTAGAGCAATACAGGATGGACAGGGATACCGTACAGGAAATAAGCAACTTTTGCCACCATCAACTGCAGCCCTGGGGAAATGATGGAGAACTCATCCCAGTTGAAACCAATATATGTGTAGCATTATGTACACTAGCTACAGGCACTTTTCAGAGTCCCAGATGAGATATATTAGAGATGCCAGAGGCTTGAGCCTCTTGAATATTGCATCAGTTTATAAATGCAATGCTACAGCATGTAAATGATCATATCTGCTTTCCATGTACTCTAGCGGAGAAAGCTATAACCATGCAACATTTATATGCCATAGCGCACTCACCTGATGTTCTGGGGGCCATAGACTGCAGACACATTGAAACAACATCCCCACCTCTTGCACAGAGAAGAAGGCACATCAGCTGGAAAGAATATCACTCTATCAGCTCTCAGGTGGTCTGTAATGCCCAAGGGATAATCAGCTGGCAGCTTTCATAACTCACATACGGCACACCTGTGACCTGTATGTAAAGTTTGCTAAGCGTGACTTTCAACAAGGCATCTAGTGGGAGATGCTGGTTATTCACTTGAGCCTTAGCTCATGACACCCATTAGAAACCCCCACAAGCCCATTGAGCAAGGATACAATGATACCCACGCTCAAACTAGAATATTATAGAATTTATATTTGTCTTCCTCAAATCAGTCTAACAATTGTTTTGATACATCTGGTTGTGCCTTTCAGCTACCTTGGCAAAAATACTTTCAGTCCAGCAGATACAAATGAGGAGTCTGAAGAAGAACTAGCAGCTGTGGATGATGCTTGCAGATGTAGATGTGCACAGTATGCTATGGTCCTGGCTAAGAGGTGCACACACTCAATACCCAAGTGAAAGCCTAAGAAGATAAGCACATGCAAGCAGTAAAAGTGATGCATGCAAAATTAACAACCTTTACTAACCCATGTAATGTAAACGTAGCTTGTGGCTGCAGCATTAATCAAGATAAGTAATGATCCTGTAAAAAAGATATAGAAATGATAACCTTCATATACAAGTATTGTACATCAGTAATGTGAAACATGGCTCAGTTGTACAAAAAGGTCAACAGAAACTCTAAAATGATAAATGCAACATAAATATGAATCACACATTAAAGTTGCCCAAGGTAGACACCTAAACAGTGACCAGAACAATCTTAGCACCATTTGCACAAGATGCTGAGCAAGCACTAATTACTATATAATACAACTGCATTAGTAAGAATAATAGCAGACACAAAATGAGGAACAAGAAGTACACAACAAATTATTTAAAAGTGAGCAGGAAAAAGAAATGTAAAAAAAGTTCAATACATTTGATTCAATCAAGCATCTGAATAAGCAAGCATTATCTATCCCCTCTGTGCATCAGACATAAGGCAAACTTACATAACAAAAAATGTGCAGAGAGGAGGGCACAGTCACTTTCACTTGCACAGGGCTGAAAGGGTTTGTGGAGGGCAAAACTGTCAGCAAAAGAGTGAGTGTGTATATGTGAGAGAGAGTGAGAAATCAGTTTGTCAGCAAGTATGTATTGTCAGCGCCAGCATTGACAGATTTAAATCAGTCAGTAGTAATTTCTATATACATGTGTGTGTGTGTGTGTGTGTGTGTGTGTGTGTGTGTGTGTCTGTGTGTGTGTGTGTGTATGTGTGTGTGTGTGTGTGTGTGTGTGTGTGTGTGTGTGTGTGTGTGTGTGTGAGGTGGTATAGCCAAGCTGAGTTTTACTGTGTGGGGGTCTGAATGAACACAATTAAAGAACCTGTGCTAGCCTTATGCCCTGGCATCAAGGACAGGTGTGGGAAGTGCATGGTAGAGAAATGACTTCACCATTGCTGCCATGAGCATGAGAACTACCTCTTCCAGGAGCTACACCATTTGTTCAATGACCTTGGCTAGAAGTTGGGTTGCTACCTAGATGTGAATGATGTCCGATAGATGAGCTGTGATCATGACTACATCTAGGCCCATGAGCATGTGGCCCAACATATCTTGGTGTGGACTTCCTTATCACGGATGGAGCAGTGGATATACTGCCACTATGAGAGTAGGATCTGGTTCAGCTACATCGGCTAACACCTGATGATGTAGTGACTCTCTGGCCACATGGATGCTGACCATCCCCCAGCAGAAATTTCATTACAGACACTGCACAATCCACTGTGTCATTCATCTGGTTCAAGCATTCTCACACATCAAAATGCACAACATGCATAATCTATCTCTTCTGAGGTCTTAGTGGAATGTGCCTTTGTTTTCCTGATGACCCTACACATAAGTTGTGTGGCATCTGTTGACACACTGACTTGGTAATCATGACACTGGTGCAATGTCTGTGTTTGTACTCATAGCCATGGTCATCCACAGCACTGACATCATTGAACACCTGTGGCCAGATATGACCATGGAAGGGCTTGTCAGCAATGATGTTTTCTTAAATGCACCATCCATGTCAATGGAGTGCCTGCACTATCACTTCATTCTCAGCAGTTGAAAATGCAAGATTATGTGTCCAAGATTTATTTGGAGCCATATCACTGTACAGGATAAAAAAAAAAAAAAAAAAATATATATATATATATATATATATATATATATATATATATATATATATATATATATATATATATATATATATATATATATATATATATATGTTTCAAGAAAGGAAGTAAATTGACTGGCAGCAAAACAAATATGAATGTATGCAGGCATTATAAATGGAAATGAATTTACTACTCTATAGGAATACACACATGTAATACATAAGTAGAAAGTGCTCCCTCCTTCCAAAAAAAAAATAAAGACATTAACTGCAATGATAAACCTGATAAGGATGGAAATAAATGTTACTCTGAAATAGACAGTAGTATCAACAATAAATGAAACTGTTGGGAATTTAAAATGTTACCATTTGGGATAAGATTTCTTGATGTCAGGCATATATAACAAGCTGAACATAGTTGTTCTAAACTATAACCTTGAAATTGTTACTAGACATATTAGAATTTGTTCTCACATGCATTCACATTCACAGAGAAATATTGCTATAAAAGCATGTAATATTACCTGATGATACTTCAAAGAACAACTGTTATACCTTTGATAACACCAATGGACAAACTGTAAACATCACACGATGTTATCTGAAATATAGTTCATCACAACCTTTGAAATTATTTTATTGGTAATAAAAGATCACATACTTTGACATGATTTGTATGAAAGCCCACAAGAATAATGCAAATACAGCAGTCAGCCGGCAGTATCACAAGTCAGTGAATCCAAGCAGTCTCCCCTACGTGATACAAGTGCCTTAGCATCAGGCTGTGCTTATATAGTGCAGGTTAACCCCTATGGACATTGTGAATATGTAACTCATGTTTCAACTCATTATCATTCATGAATCACTCAATCTGTTTGAAGCTGGGTAGGTAGACATGGTGTGAGGACCTACACGATGCAGTGCATATGGCCTAGCATTACAAGAAAGAGCACTGAAAAGTAGGCATTGCTAAAGTCTTGCAAGTTTGAAAGATTAGAAGTAACATAGGAATAATTTACGTGTTCACACTCTAGTTACTTGTATGTACTTTTATGTGGCTAGTAAGAATAGACTTAACAAAAGGTCTGGGATTTCATTGTCTGACATAACAAATAACATTTATCACAGCATTATGAATAAATGCTCATGACCTAACTATGCCTGTAAGTAAAAGGCTGTTTGTACTTTCATATCAAATACACAACAGTTAAATGCACATACAGAAATGTTCTAAACAAATGCAATTTAGACTGAACTCATTGTATAAATGCTTAAAGAGTACTGCTCACTAAAGAAAGAGAAGAAAACACTCTTATATTGCAACAGTGTTTATTATTATGAGGGATTATTATCTTAATTGGTGAAAATATCCCAATCATCTAGATGTCTGTTGAGAAATTACAAAAGAAAACTGTGAGATAATGCTTATCTTGGATCAATAATGTAAAGTGATACAATATCACAGCTTGAGTACATGTAATCTACTTTCTCTTCTACATGAAATGTATATTTATATGGCAAACAGAGTAAATAACCTCAAATGTGGCACATTAATGCCATGGTTTCAAAGTTCAAATATAGAGACAGTCCTTTTTGTGTGAAAGTGTTATGTTTGATGTGCATATTTGCATAGCATGAAATAACAGACAGTTAAAAAAATCCTTTATTTTTTTAGCTTCCTCCTTTGCACACTGGGGACTTCCAGCAACCATTAGCAGTGAGCAACTATTCACTTCCCAAGGTAAAAAAAATCAAAAATTTAAATTTGACTTACATCCATAATGCAAATAAGACTGGTGCTCTTACACTTCCATCTGCACCTGTCAGCTATGTATCTTTGTGACTCAAGGTGCTAATGTAGTGAGTTTGTAAAAAGAGCAGAGGTAATCCAGTGTTCCAATGCAGACTACTGATACTTTTACTGATGAGTTCAGAATAAGAAGTGTCATAGAATTTTTATTATGAAGTGAAGAACCCAGCTATGTCTAATGAATGCTTAATATATTACCTTTAGTTTTTGTGATTGTCAAATACAGAGTCGTTATGTAATTTCTCTATTGCTGAACATGTTAATGCTATAACATACGTGTGACACCAGCAATAATATAGGGTTTGATTCCAAATTTTCATAAATTCAAGGTAGTATTCACAGAGACACAAATGCTTTCTTGTTGGAAACTGAATTATGCTTAGCATTAATACCAATTTTTTATATGCATGATGTAAAAATGACATTTACTAAAATTGAGAAAATACAGTTATTCAATTGATGAATGTGGAAATATTTATAATATATCCTCCATTAATCATCGATATCTCCTACATAGTAGTCAAAACAGTAATATATCTACTTTAAAAAATATGTCATTACTACTTGTATATGTTGCATCAAAAATTTACTTTTGTAATTTAATGCGTGGCCCTTTTTCAAGAATTATTACCTGAAATCCTCATTTTGTGTAACAAAAATACAACTCATCAAGTAGTAAACAGTGTGAAAAAGATGAATGTGTTATGCTAATGCTATAAGTGCTGTATTCATTGCTAGATATAACCTTTACTTGGATCATTTTTGTTGCTTTTTTATTTAATTTCAATTTGTTTTGTTTTTGGCTTCTGCATTTGCACACCACTTGGAAGTGTGCAATGATGGCTCATGTCTGACGGCCAAAACACATCATTTCAATTTGAGCTGCTGTCATACCTCTCAACTGTCCCGATTTTCACAGAATGTCCAGATTTTTGCCTCATATTTTTGGTCTGTTCCTTATAAAATTTGTGGTTTTCTGACAGACCACTAGGATGACCTGAGGATTGACGTCATTAAATAATTACACACATTTGAGTTTCAGACTTCACATTCTTCAGAAAATGTAGGTTATTAGAAACCTTATTACTCTAGCAACTTTCTAAGTTTGTAAGAGGCAATATTTAAAATCTGTCCCTATTTCTGGGCCTTTGTCTCCCCATTTTGCCAGGTTTTGTTCAGATTTCTTGCACTAAGAAGTTGAGAGGTGCAGCTGCTGTCAGTAGCACAAGTGAGTCTGGCAACTTAGCACTTCTGTCAGCACTCTGGGCTCGACTCTGTTTCATGAAGAAAATACTCCTGCAGCATACCTTCCTAGTGGCTTAAGGTGTTAATATAGTTTGGAGAAATAGGAGAGGTAATGCATGATTCAAAATCAGATAACAGATAGTTTTACTGAGGGGGGGGCAGAATAAGTAGTCTCACAAAATCTGTATTAGGAATTGAACATGAAGTAAAACTGACTATAACAAGTATTACATTTGCAAAACAACTATGTGTATTAATTGCCACAAAAATCAAGCATAGTCTGTGTAAATTATATTAAGCATAACATTGATTATAGGTAATTTAAATTATACTTGCAAAGTGATAATGTGCACAATATTTATTTTAAAAAGTATGATTCATCACATATAATTATTATGAATGTAGGACAGTATGTCATGCAATTATAAATGGCACCTATCCCAACATGTTTTATTCAGATCATACAACTGCATGCATATGACATTTACGTACTTAAGTAAATACTGGCTTTTACATTTAACTCCATCAACATGACAAGTGAAAGTCACATACATATAGGCATGTTTTTATTAAATTTCCATTCATGCTGAAATTGTTATATCTGAGCTTACAAATTATAATTACTATTCATTAAAGATAAATACACCTCCAGATTGGTTACATGGCATGATTAACTGGAGATACTTCAGGTACAATTAACTGTTGGTAGGACACCTATTCAAGTAATTTCCAACAACAAGACACCATCCATGAATCAGGACACCTACTCTGCCTATTTGGATCTACTTCAGTTTATCAAGATACATCCAAACACCATGGTTTTGGGTGACTTTAACTACCCATCCATTGACTGGGTAAAGTACTCATGCTCAAACTCACTTGCCGAAAGATTCCTCAACTTCTCTAACTCCAGTGCCTTGGACCAGCTGGATAACAACCCCACAAGGGGTGCAAACATCCTGGATCTGGTGCTTACCAATATGGGGGACCACTGTAGCACCCCCACTGTGAGGTCTTCCTTGGTGAGATCTAACCGCAAATCAGTCTCATTTGAAGTAACCATCACACCCCTCCCCCAGCAGCAACTAAACTAAAAAACTTCTCCAAAGCAGATTATAACCTCTTATGGGATGGTATAAATAGCTTCACTGCACCTCCCCTCAGATGGAACTGACAACTATGCCAAGTTCTAAACCAATGCTTTATACAAACACCTGCATAACTGCATTGACTCAGTTGTACCTGATAGAACCAAAACAAGCTCTGCAAAGAAGAGAAATCCTGCCTGGTGGACAACTGCCGTTAACAGGCTTTACAATAAGAAGAAGAAATTGCTGTCTAAGAGTAACAGAGAGTGAGCCCTAGACTGGAAACATTCAATACTCAGCTTAAACAAGCAAATAAGACTTCTTGTGAGGTCCTCCAAAGCAAACTACAAATCCAAATTAGCATCCTCAAATAAGGACAACCATAATGCATTCTTTAGTTACATCTGTAACCTGAAAGGAAAGGCCCAGATTTGCACTGAACTGATAGTTAATGATACCACATATATTGAGCCTATAGACATAGCTAACTTCTGTGAAAACTTCACTCCCCTGCCCCACTACATATACCCCATGACATTCCTACCACCTGTCCCCCACCTTGTATCCCAAAAGAGCAGGTTGTAAATACCCTCTAAGAGGCCAAAAACACAGCATCTATGGGAGCTGATAACATCTAAGACTGAATTCTACATGAGCTTCAAGAAGAATTAACAACACCTCTGGATACTCTTTTCAATCATATTCTAAGCACCAGCTTTGCCCCAGCTGAATGGAAAATAGCCACCGTTATTCACTTGCACAAAGGTGGTGCTTCCACTGATCCTGGGAACTTTAGACCTATTAGCCTGACTAGCCTTATCTGCAAGGCCATGGAACAAATCATCATGGACCTTATCAACAAAGATATAGGTAATCTCTAAATACTTGACCCTACTCAGTTTGGATTTATCAAAGGGAGATCATGCCTGTTAAACCTGGTGGACTTTTTTGAGACAGTCACCAAGGCCTGGGATGAGAGAAATCTGTGCATACAGCCTACCTAGACTTAGCCAAGGCTTTTGACACTATCTCCCACTGAAGTATCATTAACAAACTCACCCAGCTAGAAAGAGGGGTGAATGGAGAGATGAAAAGTCAGCAAGCAAAGGAGAGTAGTAGTGCTGAAATTGTATTCATCCTCAAGTCTTGGTGAGTAACTTCACGAGGTGGACCCTATTTTTCACAAAATCTCAACAAAGTGGCACTGATATATAGACTGTATTTGTATAGCATATATCATGGATAGAAGTAGGTCAAAAACTAAAAAGATAGCGGGGCGCACAAGACCCAAGATAAAAAAGTGTCAAATCCTGGTAGGTGCACTGGTACCAGGACTGGAAAAAAATTACAGTGTAGAATCCTCAAAATATGGAAACATTCCTACAATGGGGACAGGTCAAGCCCAGGGGGAGGATGCCTCCCCCCCCCCCGTTGTGTAAGAAGAAAGTATCACTCCACAGAAATCACAAAAATTGATAGGCCAAAGAAGATCCACAGAGATGATAGAGTGGACTATTGAGGATAAGAAAGAAATTATGTATTGTTACTATTATGCAAAAAGCCCAGAATTTCCAGACACAAGATATACAAAAAGATTAAGAGATAAGTTAGTGGAAAGAAAAATATTTCCGCAAGAAAAACTTTCAGAAGCTTCAAGTAAAAATTTGGGGTCAATAATGCAACAGATTTTTGAAAAACAGTATATAGATCAAGAAACTTTGATCTGTTTAGAAAAAGAAGCATCTGAAGAAGTGCGAAAATGTAAACAACAAAACCTAGATATTTTTGAAAAGTATAAAAAAGAAACATGGACATGGGAAATAAAGAGAGATTTGAAATAGTGCAATATTTATGCAAAGGAAAAAAAACAAATTAATCAACATAATGAAGGCAGCCCGAAAGATATTCAAAGAGAAATACAGGGAAAGGCATCCAGATATGGAAAAATTCACAATAAATAAAATAATATCACAAAGAGGGGAATGTAGAAAAGCAGATCAGTAGAGCAGAAGTTAAAAAATAGAAGTTGAAGTTATGGAGTGCCTGCATAGTGAAGGATTTGATGTAGAAGGTGTAACAGAAGTTACATCACAGCATGATGAAATGAGTCCCCAAAGTAAAGGAGAAACAAGAAGATCAGGAGACTTCTGAAGAAGAAATATGGACATGAGAAAGAAAAAGAGATTTAATATGGTGTAATATCTATGCAAAGGAGAAAGCAAAACTACTCAATAAAAAGAGCAATGCCAAAGATATTTGAAGAGAAATACAGGCAAAGGGATCCAGATATGGAAAACTTTACAATACAAAAAATAAGAAGACAAAGAGGAAAAGTAGAAAAGGAGATCAGTAAAGGGTAAGTTAAAGAAATAGCAACTGAGGTCATGAAGTACCTCCAAAGTGAAGGACTTAGTGTAGAAAATCTAATTCAGAAAGCACCAAAACAGGACAGAGCAAAGGAACTCCAAATTAAGGGGAAACCAGTGGAATGGGAATCAATTGGTCAGGTGCCATATGAAGATATTTTGGAGCCTTCCACAGAAAAGCAGTATAAACAACCACTTGAAGCTGGACAGCAAGGGGAGGAACAGGAAATTGTGGAAACTCTGACACAGTTAATGTTGAGGAGTGATAGGCCAGTGAGTTCTCATATGACAGAGCAATGGATGGCACAAGATGAAATTGAAGAGAATGTGTTACAGGAAGATGTAATAAAACTTTCTATAGAATGCCCGCAGGAAATGGAAAACAAAAAATGCACCCTCAGTTTAGAATAAACCAAGCTAAGAGAAGAGTTGTTTGACTTAATAGAGATAGATAGATAGACTTATTAAGATCAATGAAAGAAATAGACTGCAGAAGGTCAATAAAACCCAAAAAGTCAGAATTTTGATAAAGCAAATGAACACAGTAATTAGGACTGTCCATAGAGATTCATGCGATATAACAGAAGTAAACAGGATATATAACTGTGCAGCTAAATTAATAACTGATAAAGTTCTTCCACAAGAACACAGGGAAAGGAAGGAGGGGATACATTGAACACCATCATTGAAGTATCGACTAGAGAAAACTATAAAGCAACTAAGACAAAAAGTGTCACTGTTAGAAGATTACAGAAGAGGGAAAAGATCAACAAAAATACTCAGAAAAATATACGTGATAAAAGCAATGTGCAGTATTAGAACAGATCAGGATCTATCATGCATTATCTCAAATAATAAACTAAACATTTCAGCACAGGTGGATAAACTTAGGAGATACATAGACAAATATAAAGGAAAAGTATAAAATAAGCAATTTATTGATGACCCAAAAAAGTTTTATAGAGAATTGGGAAATAAGGTAAAACAAATTAAAATACCTCCAAAAAAGATGAAATAGATACATTTTGGAGAAGTATCTATGAAAATCCCATGGAACATAACAATGATGCTAACTGGATAGAAGAAGTAAAAGAAAGAATAAGAAATTTAAAGGTACAGGATATGAAATAGGATAAAGTAACAACCAGGGAGACTGGAACAAAGCTAAGAAAAGCTTCTAATTGGAAAACCCCAGGCCCAGATGCAGTACCTAACATTTGGTTAAAAGTATTAACATCTTTGCACAAAGATTTAACCATGAGTAAGAAGTATTTATATGTGTACCCCGAACAGACAGTAACCTGGTTAACAACAGGAAAAACAATGCTTCTACTTAAGAGTGAACCTGCAAGTGACCCTAAAAATTAAAGACCAATAACTTGCCTTCCCCCGACTTATAAACTATACACTGGAATTGATGCTGACCGAGGTTATAGTCATTTAGAAGAAAACTCAATTATGGCAACAGAACAAAAGGGCAATAAAAGGCAGTCATATGGACCAAAGGATCATTTATTTTTAAATAAAGTCATAGTGGAGAACTGTAAAAAGTGGAAAAGCTATGTGTAAGATACATCCTGCACTAATCAATTACATTACAGTGACCAAGAAACAGTGGCAGATCACTTTGCAATTAAGCCATGATAAAGGACAACTTATTATTCCCGGGATAAAAATCCAAAGGGGGATATTTCAGGGTGACTCTTTGTCACCGCTGCTATTCTGCCTTGCCCTTAATCCATTAAGCTGTCTACTTAACAGCTTTGGTCATGGCTATAATTTGGCTCCTAGAAAATAGCAAAATGTAAAGACTTCTCATCTTCACTTTGTTGATGATTTGAAACTGTATAGCTAATCAAATGAGGAACCGAAAGCACAATTGCAAGTTGTCAAAACTTTTTCAGATGATATAAGAATGTCATTTGCTCTTGATAAATGTGCAAAAGCAACCTTTAAAGCAGGAAAACTGCAGCACCAAGAAAACATCAGTTTGGGACAAGAATGTGATATAAAAAGACTTGAGCAAGAGGGAGTGTATAAATATTTCAGAATTGATGAAGGATTGCCAATAAAAATGAACAAATGTGAATAAAACTTAGTAAGGAGCACTTCAGAAGACTTAAATTAATCCTGCAAACAGCGTTGACATCTAGGAACAAAATCCAAGCTATAAACCAATTTGCTCTTCTTGTCCTACCTTACAGTTTTGAATTGATTGACTGGCCTCAAAATGTGTTGGATAGATTAGATAGGAAAACAAGAAAAATGCTTCATGCTCACCAATGATTTATAAAACTCAGTGCATACTATGATTATATATTCCCCATTCTGAAGGAGTATGGGCATCCTTGAAATTGATTACATGTATAGATCTGCAATCGTGGGACTGCACACATATCTGCTGACCTCACAAGACCCAAATGTAGTGAAACTTTTGAAACATGAGGATAATAAATCTAAGATGACTTCCCTGCTTAGGCTAGCAGAAGCATATTGGCATCAAGCAGGAATGGAAGTCAAACCAGAAGTAGATAAAAAACAGGCAGCAACTAAATGTGCTAAAAACAAAATAAAAAATATAAGGTGAAGGACCAGATGAGAAGGCAAGAAATGTGGAAAAAGCATTAATATAGTTGCAAGTATAAAAAATGTCTGGAAGAATCTCATGTTGATTATGAATGAATGCAAGAATGGTTAAGGAGAGGTGAATTTAAACCAAGATATGAAAGGTTAATATTGGGAGCCAAAGCTACGTACACATTGGTTTACAAATTCCATTGAATATGTGGGAGAAACAGACAAATGTAGGTTTTGTAAAACATAATTGGAAACAGTTGCACACCTCGTTGCTGGTTGCGTCATACTAATGGCAGAAGGACTGTATACTGAAAGACATAGTAATGTGATGAGACTGTTGCACTCGGGATTGTGCAAACATTATGGTATTGAAGTGGCTGAAAAACACTGGAAATATGAGCCACAAAGCATCGTAGAAAATGATGAAGTCTACACCACATGGGATCACCTGTTGCCAACAGTTCAAAAGATAGAGGCTAGAAAATCAGATAGAGTGGTCCAGGAAAAGAAGACGAAAGTAGCATTGATCAGTGAAATCTCCACACCCAGTGAGTACAGTGTCCTGCATAAAGAGAGACACAAAGCCATAAAAAATCAGGATTTGTAAGCACAAATGAGAGCAGTGTGGTAGAAAGATACACAGATAGTTCCGATTGTAGTAGGAGCAACTGGTCTTATAAAAACATGTCTACAATGCTATTTAAATACACTACCGATACATGTAACTCCATAAGAATTGTAGAAGGAGTCATTGCTGGGCACATTGCGGGTGATGCGAATAGCACTTTTGGCTGACATCAAAGAGTGAAACAATACTAATTTCATGAACTTTAATCATACTTTGACTTAGGAATGGGGTCCATTCCTGTCATGGTATTAGAAACCCAAAAGATTTGTAGAAATTAAAAACTAGGAAGAATCTAAGTATGGCATGGATAGACTACAAAAAATTCAGTTGACAGTATCCCCCATTCATGGATGAGTGCTTACAAATGTATAAGATACACCTTACACTGTTAAACTACATCACAGTGACCATGAAACAGTGGCAAATCTCTTCACAGTTAAGTCACGATGAAGGGCAAATTATTATTCCAGGGGTAAAAATCCAAAGGGGGATATTCCAGTGTAATGATATATCACCACTGCCCTTTTGCCTTGCTCTTAACCCATTAATCTGTCTGATTAACAGATTAGGTCATGGCTATAATTTAGCTCCCATAAAGCAACAAAGTGTAAGGACTTCATCTTCTCTTTAGTGATGATTTAAAACTGTATAGTTCATCAGATGAAGAACTAAAAGCACAACTTACAAGTAGTTAAATTTCTTCAGATGATATAAGAATATCATTCGGTCTTGATAAATGTACCAAAGCATCCTTTAAAGCAGGAAAGCTGTAGCACCAAGAAAACATATGTTTCAGACAAGAATGTGATATAAAAGAACTTGAACAAGAGGGAGTGTATAAATATTTGGCAACTGATGAAGGATTAACAATAAAACATGAACAAATGTGAATAAAACTCAGTAAGAAATGTTTTAGAAGAATTAAATTAATCCTGAAAACAGCATTGACATCTAGGAACAAACTTCAAGCTATAAACCAATTTGCTCTTCCTGTCCTAACTTACACTTTTGGAGTGGCTGACTGGTCCTAAAATGTGATGGATAGATTAGACAAGAAAACAAAAAGGATACTTCATGCTCATCAAATGAGTTATAAAGGTCAGTGTATACCAAGATTATATATTCCCTGTTCCGAAGGAGGTATGGACCTCCTTGAAATTGTTTACATGCATAAATCTGTAATCGTGGGACTGCATACATACCTTCTCACCTCACAAGACCCAAACATAATAAAAGTTTTGAAACATGAGGAGAATAAATCTAACATGATTTCCTTTTTAAGTCTAGCAGAAGCATATTGGCATCAAGCGGGAATGGAAATCAAACCAGAAGTAGATATAAATCAGGCAACAACTGAATGTGCCAAAAACAAAAGAAAGAATATAAGGTGAAGGATCAGAAGAGAAGGCAAGAGATGTGGAAAATGCATAAATATAGTTGCATGTATAGAAAACTCCTAGAACAACGTCATGTTGATCTGGATCGAATGCAGGAATGGTTAAGGACAGGCAAATTCAAACCAAAGGACGAAAGGTTAATATTGCAGCCCAAAGTAGTGGACTACATCCATGTTGATTTACAAAGTCCATTGAACATGTGGGAGAAAAAGACAAATGTAGGTTTTGTAAAACAGAATTGGAAACAGTTGCACACCATGTTGCTGGTTGTGACATACAATTGGAAAAAGGACTGTATACTGAAAAGCATAATAATGTAGCAAGACTTGCACTGGGGATTGTGCAAACATTATAATACTGAAGTAGCTGAAATTAAACATGAGCCACAAAGCATCATAGAAAATGATGGTCTACATCACGTGGGATCACCCATTACCAACAGTTCAAAAGATAGATGCAAGAAAACCAGATATAGTGGTCCATGAAAAGAAGACAAAAGTAGCATTGATCACTGAAATCAGTACACCCAGTGACTACAGTGTTTTGCCTACAAAGAGGCACAAAAATCATAAAATATAAGGATTTTCAGGGAGAAATGAAACCAATGTGGAAGAAAGATACCCAGACAGTTCCAATAGTAGTAGGAGCAATAGGTCTTATAAAAAATAATTTAAAATCGTATTTAGATATGTTATTGATACATAAATCTCCATACGAATTGCAGAAGGAATCATTACTGGGCATATAGCGAGTGCGATGAAGAGCTCTTCTGGCTGACATCAAAGACTGAAATAATACTAATTTCATGTACTTTAATCACACTTTGACTTAGGAATGGGGTCAATTCCTGTCATGGTATTAGAAACCCCCAAAATTTGGAGAAATTAAAAAAAAAATAGGTATTAACTCTTATATCATTAGATGGGTTGCTAATTGGCTCACTGATAGAACCCATATAGTCAAAATAGGGGAATCCACCACGAACAGCAGACCTGTAACCAGTGGTATTCCACAGTGATCAGTCCTGTGACCTCTACTGTTTAGAATCTATTTCTCTGAAGTACAAGCAAAAATGAAAGATCTGTGACTGGCAAAGTTTGCAGATGACTGCAAACTGGCGGTGGTCATAGAATCCTCAAACAATGTCAACATCCTACAAGAGGGTCTTACACAAACAAATGATTGTTGCCGCAGTCATGAGCTTAAACTCAGTGCAAAAAATGTATTATCATCCCTTTTGGTAAGCGTGATGTTCCTACCACATCAATAACAACACCCCAAGCACCCTAAATACACACTCAGTGGTGAGAGACCTGGGCACACAGGTTGACAGTGACCTTACCTTTGATCATCATGTTTGCACAGTGGTAAGAAGGGCATTCTATATTGCTTATCTCATAAGTAAGGGTATTGCCTCCAGAAAAAAAAAGATGTTATAACCTCCCTGTACCCTTCCCTCACCAGACCAGTAATTGAGTACAACGCCCCTTTTGGTATGTACCTTTCCATGCACCTGCCGCAACTGGAGAGACCACAAAGGTTCCTCACAAAGAAAATTCAAGATCTTCAGCATCTATCCTATGTGGTTTATCTGAAATCACTGTCACTTTATTCTGTTTTGTACAGGCTACTCAGAGGCAATCTCTGCCCTGCATATAAGGCAATCTCTGACCCTGCTTTATTGGAAATTATTCATATCCAGAAGTCAGTGGTACACTGGTTACTCGCTGTTTTCTGCTTTCAGCCAAGGCTGTGCATCATTGCCCATGGGCTGGTAGATGTGAGATCTGAATTGTACACCAATTCAGACATGTTTCTAGGTGTCCATCAGAAGACATGGTAGGCGAAGGTGATACTCCACTTAGAGCCCAGTGTTAAGGTGTTGAGTCCAGGATCTTTGTGAAACTCCTTGGAAATCGCTCCAGCTGTAGGCTTCTGCAGGTGGACTACACTGAGTCTTAGCTCAAAGCTGAGGCTTGAAGTTGCTTGGTGAAGGGGGTCTGTAGTGCAACTGGCATTCCACAGACTGGGGAATAATATCATCAACATTATAGTGACATGAAAAGTGCACACAGGACCTCCTGAGATGATGGGGGGCCAAATTTAGGACTGGAAACAGCTCTGAGTTGTGTAAATGTAGTGACCATCAGCAGTGAGTAATATACCATGGATTGGCTAAGTGATACAGTTATTTATTATGCTTTTTTGTCTGTTTTCTAATCTGTACAGCTGATGAAGAGATTGCCCAGGCACATCAGGAAACATTGGCTCACCTTAGAGAGGCATGAGTTAAGTATGGATCAGGTATTAATACAAGCTGGATCATAGTTCCTCTGCAAAGTAGTTAATATTACTATATTTTATGGTATCAATCAGCCTATATCAGCATGAGCAGGCATATCTAACCTTTATGTCAAGCATACATGCCTGCTACTGTAGTTCTTGATCATTGCATTAAGTAATACGTAAACCAACTTAGCTGTTAGGAGGTTTAATGCCTAGCAGCAGCAATTAGCATTTATTACAGGACAGTATGCAAAAATTATTTACTGCAGTATTAAATAACGTTAATAATTTCAGTTTTTGTCACTGGATTTATTTTCTTTCAATGTATATCAGATATGCCATAGTAAACTAACTCTTTCCATATTATTTCTAATAGCACTGGGACTGATGGATTTTGTGCTACATTAATGCCTTCACATCGTATGTGGATGTACTGATATGTGTTATATTTGCTTACTTATTGACATAGTAATATGACATGCCATTGATGTTATCTATGTTTTTTTCTCAGTAATCTTATATTTCTCTTTTTTCTGTGTGGAAGCATTACTGCTACAACACAAATGATCATCAGCACAGGGAGCCTTATTGATCACTGGGGTTCAGCCCCCATACCTCCACAGGTGGCTATGGTGGTACCATTACAGGCAGAAAAGATGCCCAGCACATCTGAGTCCTAACCTGTCAACATTGCCTCCACAACTCCTGCACTACCTACTTTAATTGTTTCTGGTAACTCTGCCCTAGGTGCTGGTACAGTGGTACCTTCCAGGAATAGTAATGAGGGTACTGATTTTGTCAATCATCAGGAGCTGACATGGTTGGTAGAGAAAATCATGGAGAGGGATCTCAATGCACAAATTGGCAGAATATAATAGGTCCTGTAATGAATTGCAAAGTCAATGCCACATCCAGCTTTGACACAGGGATACATGACAGGAGACAGTGATTACACCTGTGAGAGTGATGACTAGATTCTCACTTTGCTCAAGCTGGACACAGAGGTGCCTCTGATGTTTCCATCCTTTTAATTTCTATCACCATCCCTGTCTGTCTTGTATGTCCTTTATGTCTGCACCTGCTGCTTAACCTACTCTACTTACTTAACACTCTTATTCCTAGCCACCTTCCCCAACAGTCCTCTCTCTACAAAACATAACTAAATAAATAAATAAAATGTGTATCTGTCCCACACAAAATGTTATATGCCATACATAGCTCGCCACTTTGACTATGTGCCTGCTTGACACACTTGTTTTTGTCCAATTGGTCATACAACATTATTCTGTTGTTGTTACCTAGCTCTGATGTGAAGACTATCCAGATTTATCTAATTCCGATTACAAGAATACATTTCTAGTATGAAAAATTGGATAGCTATGGTTGTCTCCTACCACCATCCTGTGCATTTGTTTGTTCTTCCTCCTGTGTCCTACCTTCTGCTGCCAGCCAGTTTTCACCACTGTCCAATCAACACCTTTTTCCCATGTTTCATTTAGTCAGAATATAGAATCACACACAATACACAGGGCCACAAATGTCCCATAAAACATTGTAGTTTTTGTCCTCAACATGTTGCTTGACATTGTGCACCAATGCTGAGTGATGGCAAATGGCATTTCATATTATATGGCAAAAACTGGTGAATTTTTGCTACTGACTGCACTAGTATGCTTATCTTTATGCAAATGTGCTGAACCTCACTACACTATATAAATATGAATTGTTAGCACTATTGTGAGACTGCTACTATTGCATATTTAGGAGGCTGCTGGAAGTGGCATACAGCTAATTGGATGTTACAGTTGTCATTATTGTAATGAAGCCTGATGCCTATGTTCTCCCTTGCTTGTCTGTTATCACTGTCCCTTCAAATGCATGCTTTTAACATTGTGAAGGATGAATTCCTATTTGTGTGCTGAGATAATGCTCAGGTGTGTAGACACCTTTTTTACATGGTGTCAAGGATTCAAATCCAAAAGTATGTCAAACTATTATTTAATGTTTTTATAATATTATTGTATGTGTAACTGTTGGCTACTTATGTTATTAACCCACCACTATCCTGTTTATGTCCTATTCATGTTGTAACCTCCTACACCTGCTTGTTCTCTATTAAAACACTTTAGTGCACACAGCAGGACAGATCAATTATGATGAAAAACCTAAGAGTTACTCACCACAGAGATGGACAGAAATGGCCCATAAATAAACCTCGTTCTATGTCTCTAGCCCAGTCTCCCAATCTCTCTCACTCTCTCTCTCTCTCTCTCTTCACCTCTTCTGTCTCATCAGTCATTGCCCTCAGCATTTGCATGATCCCTGGCATTGAGCAGCAATAGTAACTGGCAGTCAATGGTAGTTCACATCTTATGGCAAAACCAGGAGCTTTTACCTTCAGCTGCCTTCGTTTGTTGCTTCTTGTGCTACTGTGCATAGTCTTGCTGCACTATGCAAGACAGGCTGAAGGCATTATGAGGAGAGTCATCATCATATGTTAAACAGGGTGCAGAGTTGAATGCACACCATGCCTAGAAATAACTGCAAGACATTGGGTACAATCAAGGCTTTATGTATTAACAAGCATAGTACATTAGGCACATCTGAACAATATTGCTGCTATACATACAAAGGATGATAGGATGAATTCAGTTGCATTTCCATGCATTTTCTGAAGTCTTTTAATTATGATACATACATGTTCATAGCTAAGTACTAGGCTAGCTGCCCTTGTGGGTCATTTTAAGCCTAGCCAGTATCTCTTTTTGGGCTTGAAATAGCCTCTTCCATTTGATTATAGCTTGACTAATGAGAATAAATGGGATGCTGCCGTAAATAACTTGAGAGGACCCATGCATGGGATAAAGCATTTAGGAGCTGCATCTTTCCATTGGTAGTAAAGGGGGTAGTCCTGGAGTAAATGCTCTGTTTCCCATCCATAGAACTAAGTTGCATTTGAAAATGGACAACGATGAACTTTGTTTTATATGGATGGGGAGTCTGTTCTATAGCATTGTTATTCTCTGTGAAATATACCTGCCTTACAAACAAATCTGTTGCAGAAGATGCTTATATCCTTATACTGAGTATTTATGACACCATTTGATTTGCTGATGTGCAGTAAATCCATCAGTAATGGGTCAGAAGAAGCCTTGTATTCCAGACACAGGTCATTTCTCAGCAGTCTGTAGGATACCAAGTATAGTGACAGGGCTTTGAGTTGGTCCTAGTAGGAAATTTTGTTTAGGCTTTGTATCCTTTTAGAGAAGTTACTTTGTGGGCATTCCAGTTGTTGCATGTGTCTCAAGAGATACATGCCAAAGAGGGCATTATATTCAATGACTGGTCTAATGAGGGCTGAGTAAGTGGAGACAATAAGTTGTGCAATATAGAAGGACTTTCTTAAACAATAAACACATGTTAGTTAAATATTAGCCCACTGTCCACATACATTCTCAAATCCCAAACAATTGGGCCAAGTCCTAGAGGTGTGTTGT
The DNA here is from genome assembly GCF_019279795.1 of Protopterus annectens. Classification (NCBI taxonomy): domain Eukaryota; kingdom Metazoa; phylum Chordata; order Ceratodontiformes; family Protopteridae; genus Protopterus; species Protopterus annectens. The sequence goes on along the minus strand of NC_056734.1, from coordinate 326,671,274 downwards.
CAATGTGTTAGCTCCCTAGGGTAGATGACATTATAATAATGCATTTTTTGGCATTTAGTTTCAGACTATAATTTTGACACAAGTTATTTATTTGAGACAAACCTTCCAGCAGAATGGCTAAGTCATTTGGGGATACAATGACTATTACTGGCTTGCACTCATCTGCAAACTTAGTCAGCCAGAGCCCCTTGGTATTGGCTTTTACTTCAGAAAAGTAGATGTCAAACAGGAGAGGAACAAACACAAAACCCTGGGGGACTCCCCTGGTAACTGGTCTCTTTCTGGAGGTAATTTTCCCTATGTTGATTATGTGGATGCTATCTGTGAGCCAGTTGTCATTCTAGTGGGTGACCCAGGGAGTTATTCCCAGTTTGTTTAGTTTTTCTACTATGCCTGAGTCGGAATTGTGCCAAAAGCTTTGGCCAGGTTGAGGTGTGAAATGTGTACTGTTTTGTCTTCATCCATTGCATTGCTGGCCTTTTCAAAAAAATCTGCAAAGTTGAGTAAGCATGACCTGCCTTTGACAAATTCAGACTGAGACAGGTCTATTGTTTTGCAGTTCTCTATTTCCTGACTGATTAATTCCATGATAAGTCTTAGCATTTATTTGCATATCAGGCTGTTCAGGCTTATGGGTCTGTAATTACCTGGGTTTGTGGAAGGTCCTCCCTTATGCAGAAGGAATGACTGTAGCTGCTCTCCATTGACTTGGTTCAAAACCTGTAAGTTGGGTCAGATTGAAAAGTGTTGTTAGGGGTGTGGCTAAATTATGCTTCATGCTATTTAAGGTGCATCTAGCGATATTGCTAGGACCCATTGGTGCCGTATTTTTAGCTTTTGATAGCACTTTTAGGATTTGGCATGATAGCTGGTGGTGAGCCAGTTTCAGGTATATTTGATGGAGGGGTGAAAAGGGTAAAGCTAAATTTATTGGCCAGTAGGTTAGCTATATCTTCAACCTCAGTGTAAGTAGCAGCATTCAAAATTAGCTCAGCATATTGTTGCATTGTGCTTTTGAGGTTACAAACATAACAAAAAAAGCCTTGTGATTATCTTTGGCTTGGATAGCTATTTTAGCCTCAAACTTGGCTTTGGTGGATTTTATCAAGGTCATAAGTTATTCATTTATTGTGGCAAGAGCTCTAACATTCTGGGAAATACTCTTCTTGGTTTTGGTCAAAAATCTTTTCCTTTTATTATAAAGTTTGCTGATACTATGGTTCCGCCATGTGGGTTTGTTTCTGGGGTTTGTCATGCACTTATCCCTACATGGTACAGCTGCATCTATGAAGATGTTTACATGCTGGTATAGTGCTGTGGTGTACATTTCTGTGCATTCAGTGGAGTTAACTGGGTTTGGTGGGGATTTGCAGCTTGCCAATGTATCACTTAGCAGTAGGTAAGCTTGTTTTAAGGAAATGTCTAAATGTACCTTGGGTGGAAGGAATCTCTAGTTTCAGTTTTATTTCAAAGGAGACTGCTTTATGGTCAGGCCTAACAAATGATGAAGATACACAATGGATGTTGTAAGATGCTCCTGTATTAGTAAGGACAAGATGTGTGTGTTAAGACGTACTGACTGCATTATTCAGTGATGTCGTACAAATACATACAATTGAATAAGAAGCAATACAACATGCCTCAAATACATGGACTGTCACCAGATATGATGGCTGTCTAAATTTGCACCTATATTATGCATATAATTATTACTTTACTGCAATTGCAGTGACAGATTTATAAATCATGATACACAGGACATTAACATAACACCCATCTATTCTGAAATGGGTAAGAATCTGAACTGTTTGCATGTCTACACTGCTTATTTGCAGAGAGGTTGGCATGGAGCACAATGGACCACTGCTTACTACCATTCTAAGTTCAAAATGTAATCACGCATGCACTAATACTTTGTCATCAATTATGCAAATAAACTTCCCAGATGTGGGCTTTAGGGAGTGATTTTGAAAAAAAGTAATGTAAGTGGCTTGTATTACTTTTGTATATTACAATGGACTGCTGCCCTTAAGATAAGTGGAGTTAACTGTGATGTTGACTAAACACTTTGCTCCAATACATTTAGACTTCAAAATATATACAATGGTGTGGGTACAGTGGTATTAAGCAATGCACTGTCATATTTTTGACCTCTCTGTTTGTATCTACACTGCACATTGTTCAAGCATGAGAAAATATTGAAAATAACACAACAAAAGATTACAATTTTCATACAATCATCCTGAGCTGAACATTTATGAATGCTTGGTTGTCAATCCCATGTTTCACAAGTGTGATTGTCATTAATATACCATACTGTGAAACAGCTACATGTCACTCACACTACCACAAAGTACAATAATTGCAGGATAGATAAGTTGTCTGATCAGTATGTAATTACTTGTGATCAACACATTGCTGTTACTTCTGCTGGTCAAGACACATGCCTTTTCACCAAAACCTTAATGCACACTAGCTTCTCTGCAACAAGCTGATGTGGTAATCCTTTCAAATGTGCATTATTCCATGTTTAAAGGCAGACTTCTCCTGTGGCACTTGTAGTTGATACAATGAAGTCTAGATTATGTAGTTAGATAGGTTCATGTTCGAATACAGGAGTGACTGACTGCCATGAGAGAGTGTGTCAGTGAGTGTGCGTACATGTGCGTGCGTGTGCGTGTGTGTGTGTGTGTGTGTGTGTGTGTGTGTGTGTGTGTGTGTGTGTGTGTGTGTGTGTGCGTGCATGCATCTGTAGTGCTAGATAAAACTGGAATCACCCACACATCTGATGTGTACACTTCCATGCAGTAGAAACATTTATAGGTTCATAGGTTAGTACTAGGCTAACTGCCCTCACAGGCCATTTTAAGCCTAGCCAATTACCCTATGTGAGATTCAAACCCTGCACCTTCAAGGTAAACAACTTAACCATTATGCCAACCTCCCACCCCCATCAACTCCTTCCACTTTTATCAAAAACATCTTCTCTGCTATGCACAGATGAGGTCATCCTTTCAAAAGTGCACTCTCTCTCACTGTTGTAGTCAGACTTCTGTGGCAAATGCTTTTGAAACTGTTGTCTAAACTGTGTAACTAGTTAGGAAGGTGGTTCAAATACAACGGTGTTGAACTTGTGTGTGTGTTTAGTGTCAGGAAAGTATAACTTTAACAACAGATCTGATGTATACACTTTCACCCAGAGATGCATTTAAACTGAGAGAGGGTTTTCCCAGCAATTTCCTCCGCTTTTATCCCAATAATCTTCTCTGCTACATAATGATGAGGTCATCTTTTCAAATGTGTACTCTCTCACTTTTGTCATTAGACTTGTCCTGTGGTATTTGTTGTTGATATTGTGTTCTCAAGATTGTGTTACTAGACAGGTAAGTGGCTTGAATCTAGCACTGCAAAAATATTGTGTGTGTGTGTGTGTGTGTGTGTGTGTGTGTGTGTGTGTGTGTGTGTGTGTGTGTGTGTGTGTGTGTGTGTGTGTGTGTGTGTGTGTGTGTGTGTGTGTGTGTGTGTGTGTGTGTGTGTGTGTGTGTGTGTGTGTGTTCTGTCAGACAGAACTGGCTTCATCAAAACTTCTTTTGTGTACACTTCACCTTATTAGACATATTTATACTGGGAGAGTGCCCCTATCAATCTGTTGCATTTTCAGCCAAAACACATTTTGTGCAGCACATTGATGATAATCACATTTTAAAATGTGCACTATCTCAATGTTGTAGTCAGACTTCTCCTGAGGTGCTTGCTGTTGATATTTCATACTCCGGACTGTGCAATTAGATAGGTAGATGACTTGAATCCAATAATATTGAACTAGTATCCTGTAAGTATGTTTTAAGTATGGTTTCAACAACAGATCTGATGTGTGCACTTCAATTCAGGAGACACAGTTACACTGGGAGAGTGCTCCAACATTACTTTCTTACATGTCTAACACTAACATTTGTTCTGTTACACACTGATGAGGTAAACTTTTCAAATGTGCTATTATCTCACACTTGTATTAAAACTTCTCCTATTGCATTTGCAGTTGATACTGCATCCTCAGGGTTGTGTAACTAGATAGGCAGGTGGCTTGAATCCAGCAATGAGTGACTACTGTGAGTGCATGCATTTCTCTTGTTCTAGGTAGGAATGATTTCACCTACAGCTATGATGTGTAACTTTACAGTGGTATTGGGCTGTCCCGCTACTTTTAGCCCTTTTTTGCATACACATCACCGTATGAAACCAATGGTGATATCATCCTTTCAAATGTGCATTGTCACACATAAGCAAATGTCTCTTGTGGTGCTTGAGATTCATGCAATGTCCTCTAGCTTGTGATCTTAGGTAGTCGCTTCAAACCAGACATTATTCCATAGACTCAGTTGTGTCTGTGTGTGTGAGAATGTACCTGTTGTTAAGAATGATGTCACCCACATATCTGATGTATACTTGTATAGCCGGAGAGGGCTCATTCACTACTTTATGTCCATTTTAGCACAGGCAACTGCTTTATTAAACAATGATGAAGCCATTTGTTGAAATGTGCTTTATCTCATCCTAGTATTATGCCTTCCACTGTGGCATGAGGAAATGATACAATGCTCTGCAGCTTGTTGGTTAGCAAGCCATGAGTCTGAACCCAGAATTTTCTGTGCATTGTGCTTTTATAGTTACAAGTCTGACTACATTATGCAAAAAATGTAGTTGGATACACATAACATCATGCAATATTTTGCATCAAACAGAAAGATCACTCCACACTCTTAATCAATTTTGAGGAACACACACATGCCTTGCAGCAAAAAAATGATGTAACACCTTCAAATACGTAGTATCTCAGATTTGTAGTAAAACGTGTGTGATGCATGCAGTTAAGACAATATCCTGAAGCTTGTGTAGTTAGATAGATAGGTGTTTTAAACCAGTAGTGACTGAATAGTATGAGAGTGTGCAAGTATACTGCTATCCCTGAATTACATCCACCAGGGTTTTAATGTGCATAATTATATGGCTAGAGGGCTCCCCCATTTCTTTTAGCTCAAACAACTGTTTTGCACCACAGTGATGATGTTATGCTTTAAATTATGTAAGTCCGCACAGATGTGGTAAGACTTAACTTGTGACGCATGTGGTCAATACACAGTTCAGTAGATTGTGGAATTACATAGCCAGTTGCTCAACTCCAGTAAAGGAAACATGATGTAAATATATGGACATGACACATACAACATTGCAGCAATTTCTTTATATCCAGTTTTATTTCTAACAAAGCCCTTTCAACACATTGGAGATTTTATGCCAGTCAAATATGTGATCCGTGATGATTGAGGTTAGAGTTCTCCCGTGGCATAAGCAGTTAATTCAGACTTGTATATCATGTGTAACCAGATAGGAAATGGCTCAAATCTGAGAATGTATATGTGTAAAACAATATGGAGAGCCAACCCAAATTAATACTGATGAATCATGATGATGAAACTTATTAAATACGCAGACGATACAACTATCATCAGGCTTATCAGGAATGGTGATGAGTCTGCATACAGATGGGAGGTTGATCAGCTGGCCCTTTGGTGTAGTTAGAATAATCTGGAACTGAACACTCTTAAAACTGTGGAGGATAGTGGACTTTAGGAGTGGTACTACAATACTATCCCCCCTCTTTATATTTAACACTGCTGTGTCAGTTGTGGAATCCTTCAAGTTTTTGGGATCTCTAATCTCCCGGTACTTGAAGTGGGAGACCAATGTAGGGTCCATCATAAAAAAGGCACAACAGCAAATGTACTTTCTGTAACAGCTGAGGAAGTTCAACTTCCCACAGGAAATGTTGATTCAGTTCTATATAGCAGTCATTGAGTCTGTTCTCAGCTCATCCATAACAGCGTGGTTTGGATCTCTGTCTAATCATGACAAAAATAGGTTACATTGAATAGTTAGGTCTGCTGAAAATATCATTGGTGCTAGTTTGCCCTCCTTACAGGACCTGTACTATTCCAGAGTCATGAAAAGGGCAGCAAAAATCATCACTGACCCTTCACATCCAGGCCACCATCTTTTTGAACTATTACCATCAGCCAGGCCTACTGCGGTGGTGCTGCGGTAGCATTGTCACCTCACAGTAAGACGTTGTCCTGTTCGATTCTCAGCTAGAGCGTCTTCTGTGTGGAGACATGCATGAATGGGCATACCTTCATTGAAGGTTATGCATCAGAGCTGGCAACTCGGCACGTAAAAATCTACTGCCAATCATTAGCAGACCGGGGTTCTGCTGTGGCGACCCCTAACTGGGAAAAGCCAAAAGACACACATCAGCCAGGCATAATAGATTGATATGCACCAAAACAAGCAGATATAAGAACAGTTTTTTTTCCTACAGGCCATCAAGTTGGTAAATGGTTAAGCTTATTAGTTGAGGTATTCTTTTTCCAAGGCCTCCGAGGATTCTGAAGTATTGTTTAAATATTGTTAATACTTGTTTCTTTCAGAATTTATTTCAGTATTTCTTGCACTGACGTTGCAACTTGTGTGTGTGTATGTACATATATATATATATATATATATATATACTTTTTTGTCTTGTTCTGAAGAGTTGCATGTATGTCATTTGTCTTGTTCTTAATAGTTGTATGTATGTCATTTATGTAATTCATACTTGTAGAGTCACTGAAACCAGAGACAAATTCCTTGTATGCATGCATACTTGGCCAGTAAATGTGATTCTGATTTTGATTCTGATCACACTTGTGTACACAGTAGCACTGCTACATCCTTTTGATCCCTCAGAATAATTTGTATTGGATAAATAAACATCAAAATCCTTTCTTACTACACACCTTGAAGTATCTTCTTTGTGACACCTCCATTACTATTTCCTTTATCAGAAGCAGTAACTACACAGCTCTGTAGAGTGTGGAGCATGTTTGGCAGGGGGTTGAATCTGGTAAGGTCTATATGTCCGACAATTGTGATAGATAACAGAGGCTTAGCCAAAGATAGGACATATGACACAGTAAGAGGCCTCCCTTTTTTAAGGTCTCACACTCAATGTTAGGGGAGCCATTATCATTACAATGAGATACTGATATAATCCCTTCAAGTGTGTTTTCACGACACATCAGATACACCTCTTTCTGTGGCATCAGTGGTTGATATACCTCTCTCTCAAATCTGAATTTAGCATGTCCTCAAATCTGGCAAGATGTAACTGCTGAGTAGATGAGGGAATGCTCACACGCATTATTTATTTCCTCATAAATAATGATTTGTATTGCATGACTTCATACAAACATTTATGTATACATTTATTATTTTGTACACACTATAGGGCTTTAAATGAGATGAAGCTTTATTCATCATTTCATAATGTGTGCCATTCTGCAAAATCATCACAAAGTGTGAGTGAGCCTGTGTTATGAGGAAATGATACAATGTTTTGTGTTGGGTAATTCATGATATTGTAGTCTTTGCTGAACTTCTTTATGACCATGCCCAGGATAATGATGTATTAGATGTGTGCCATTTAACACACAACACATTAAGTAATGAATGATCTGAGATATTTTGTGTTACTTGTTCTAATTTATGACATAGAAATATAATTAGCCTCTGGAAGGTTAGCTTTGCCAGAGTCTAATGAACTTATTGGCGTATGCATGAAAGACAATATTTGTCATAGGCCAGTGTACACTTGGCATATGTGAAATTTAAATTGTCAGCAGATCACTTAGAAAAACACATAAAAGTTTCACCTGGGTGTGATGATTGTGACTGTAGTGTCATAAAGGTATTACTAATGTGTTTAAGAAGACTCACTTTAGGTCTAAATATCATGGTACACTGTATTCATATGTGCATTTTGATACACTTTTTATATCAAAATGTACGGTGTGGCACTTGCATCAGAAGGCACACATCATATAACTGATATCAGCACTACAGATGCATCATACTCAAACAATTGTAACCTAACATTTGATACATTTCCCCAAGAGCTGATGTAATAATACCATGCATGTAATTTTGTTTGACCTAAGTCTTCTCTGGGCTACCCATTCAGTTGTGTTATACACGTAATACATTGTTTGCATAATGACATACTTAATGACATTCAGATACATGCAACCCATGTGTCATGTGACTATGTCACACGACCATAGTCACATGGCCATAAGCATAATTTTGCATATAAGTATGTCATATCTGCTATAGTTAAACAGTTAGTATGTATATCAGATTATTAGTCTGTATGTATTCTATTAAATGTGACACTTCTGTCTATGTGTCATGTCAGTTACAAACTTTCTACCATTCACAACATGCAGTTTGCTGCAAAAGATGCCTTTTTCATCAATGAATACCATTATTGGAATGATTGCACAGGTGTCCATGATCCTTCTTAATATTTTCAGATTGTCAAAGGTGTGTACATTGCCATAACAACATCAGTATTGTTTCCTTCATATATATAAGGCACTGAAAGCCTTACAATTCTTTAACCAGTATGTATGTATGTTCTAATATCAATCGTGCATGCAGTTTATTACATTTGATCCTTCCCACAGTATACATTGCAATGTTAGACTACTTTCACACACCTGCACTACAGGTATAGCTTGGCGTTCACAATAAAATAATGTGGATAGTACAATTTACTATGCATTCTTCAGGAAATGTATACTGAAAAACATACAGTTATGTTTTAGAACTACATAAACTGTCCTATAGTTTGCAATGCTATACAGCACATGCTTAGCTAATACAATTATAGCTTTATAATACTCTTTCTATGGTTAGAAGTGACACCAAATGACAATAAAAATTACTCTTTTTGGACTGCATAGGACAACAGCTTTAGACTTTATTTAAATTATTTTACATGAAAGGTGGGGACTACAGCATAATCTTGGTTAGAACATATACCTTTGTGGACATACATCAGATGTGCAGTGATTGCAGAATATACAATATTCCTTAATGCATCTACTTTCCATGGTAACTGTTGCCTCAGATCTGCAGCTTAAATCAAGTGTACATGTATCACATTTACTCCCCTTTGTTACACTGTAATCGTGTCCCTCTCATATCCTTTGTTAGCATTTCCTTTTTATTATGCATATGTGTTCATCAGTGGACAAGATTATTTGTAAAGTTAAAATGACATTTAATTACTGTTGTTTGTACACTAATGTACTGATATCTAGCTACACCTTCCACATTAAGCTCCCCCCTGTCTCTTAATTATGTCATTCAAGTTGCCCTTGTCTTGGACTGTGCTGTCCAGACATGGTCACTTACTGTGATTATGTGTACATACAACCTGTTGTTTATATTGTGTGCTCAAGTCTCCATGCACCATTTCATGGTTAGTAGCAGGTGTTCTGGTCACAAACAGTGCTGCTGCACATGTAGGCTTGCTTAGCGGCTTGAATAGTCAATGAACACCATCACACTAACACAAAGGGAGCATGTAGGCTTAGTGCAGCATGTACATGCATGTCAATGAAGGTCCAGGATCATGTTACCAGATACATTGTATTCTGGACGAAAAACATTCAAATTGCAAGTAGGCAGTGATGGAATCATTGTGGCTTTGCATTTTAAATGTTTTAAATTGCCTTGTTGTTTCTATTTAGTTTTTCAGATTTGATGGCCAGATCTGACTACTGTATTGTTTAGGCCTTAAGAGACTGGCATTGGATGGATATATTTTTATATGAAGTAATTAAAGATAATGTTTTCCTGCATAATTCATACCTGATACCTAAAAATGGATTCATGCTGATATGAGAAAGTTATGTATATTTATTGGGAAGCACGGTGAAGTACATACTAAAACTAATACCTACACAACATGAATTTCCTGGATCTCTAGTTAAAATGTGATGTTTTTGTGACCAGCTCCAAAGACTGATATTACAAAACATCAAAAATACTTGAAATACAACCAGTGATAAGATTAAAAAAAAGTCAGTGAAAACATGTTTTGCTTTTCCAGGAGTGCAAGCTCCTCCGACATCCTCACAGTCACCCACACAACTTAGAAATGCCAGAGCTTAGATGTATCTGAAAGTGAACACTCTAGGATACCACATAAAGTTGCCTAACCCAGTTGTAGTACATTTCTAATAATGCATAAGAGTGTGGTGCCCGTGTGTGCCATGTATTATAAATATCATTTGAGACTATTGCATAACAGGGTGATGACAGAACTCTTCAGTTCCACTGCAGGTTCAACTTCATCTTTGAAAAATGCTTGTACGTATAACACTGCCCTGTATGTTTCTGTTATTTGTGAGATGGCATAATTTTACTTCCTGATCTACTACAACATATAATTTCTCTTATTGTTCTTCAAGAAAGCAAATTATAATCACATTTGAAAAGAGTAAGGAAAACTCCTGGTGGCATATAAGCAGTGACAGAATAATGTTTTTATTCTTGAGACATTGATTTTTAATTCTGATTTTGTAGATTCAAATCTTGAATGCTTTACTTTCATTGTATCAAATTATGCTGCATCTTTTTACATTTTCAAGTTATGTTTTATTTTTCTTCAACAATATTATCAGTTTATGGAAGAAAAGTCCCCACTTCCCCAATGATCATCTCCACTTAACAAGAACAATTACAAAATATCATATAAATACTAAAATAATTAGTCTGTAAACCTTCCTCCACTGACATCCTGCTAGTCAGCTTTTACTCTTTACTTTCTAACAGACACTGACATTTACTCGTACTACTCTTACTCAGACTATTTCTTTCTTTTATGCTTTCCTCACTTCTAGACTAACTATTCCTATTATTTATAACTTCCTGTCTTTCTTTAGCAGAAATGCATGCCTTCAAGGAAGTCTTCTTTGGTCTCCCCCTTCCTTTTTTATTTCTCCTTGCCCAAGACAGTTATTAAACCACTTTCAGCTCAGAGCTAGTATTTGCACACAATCAATATTGACTCAGTGCACTCAATTGCCTCTTTAGTATGTTTTTATTTTGCTATAAAAGTGTCACTGCAAGCAAATACTGTAGATACATATGTAACACTGAAGTTTGCAGTTCGAACACCAGTCTGTGGGCTGTAATTTTATGTAAATTATAAAAATTATGGCAGTCTAAAACAAAGAACTTTGTCCACTATAATACCTCTGTTTTTTAGACCACAGCAGTCCCATGGATGCTTTATCCTTTAACTGTGCTCAATTCATTGTTTTTAGCAGTCCACTGTCTCCCATTGTTAAGTTTATTTCTCTTCTTGTGTAACTACTTTGAGTTAAGAACCAGTAATTTTCCACAACTGCATTACTCTATTCTGGCTCACTTTTTCTCATTGTTTTGCTGATCTGTGGGGGTTGAGGTGGTCTTTGGGCTTTGGACTTCAAAGTCCATAGAAACCTTGCTATATTATGCAGTTGTTCAAATAGTCAGATGCATTTTTTTACTGTTATCACCATTAGTCAAGTCAAGGTGATACTGGCCTAACAGATCTACTAAAACTGTTTCCTAGAGCAACAAAATCAATACTTCATTTACTGGCTCAGAGACCTTTTGAACTGCATTGTTCCTTTTACTTATCTCTCTCAGCAGATTTGTAGCTGTTTAAGTCACTGATAGTTATTTTTTCTTATCTCTTTGCCACATTTTCAACCCGCTTCCCTACCCTACCCTACCCACCCCTTACTCTACATTTATACTTCCATAGCAGCACCCACATAATCCTCAAACCAATGCCATCATTTCCATCCAGAAGAAAACAATCATTCGTATAGCACTCACTCTTGTTTACCACTCAAGTCTCTCTCTCTCAAACTGCTTTAATCCTTGCCCCCTATAACTATCAAATTAAAATCTCTACAACCAACCCAGTACCTTCCTGTTTTCTAATCCTTATTTACAACAAAGATAAAAAACACATTACATAAGATACATCTAACTCAGATTATTTTACTATTACTCCTCACACTAAAAGCCTTCATCACCAATTATCAATCCACCTCCTTCAAATACTTAGGACTTTAACCAATCCTCATAAAGAATATCAACATCAACCTAGCCTGCCTTTCTCCATAGCACCCTATCCCTACAAATTAACCATATCTAATTTATTTATCTATAAATATCTCAAAACTAAGTATTCAAATTTACAATCAAATACTAAACCAAGACCAAAATATAATTGGCCACACTCTTTCTTTTGTAAAATATCAATTCAAAAAATTAGAGGAGATATTCACTCCAACCCGGGTCCCACTGTTCATAAAACCATCACTTCCAACCCCCCAAAAAATAGTCACTTAATATATATCAGCAAACAACATAACCCAAACTCACCTTATTAAATATGAACCTAAGAAGTATGTGTAATAAAATCCACAACATACATGTCTACCTTGCCACATCCATTCCTGATGTACTCATAGATTCATATGTAAGTACTAGGCTATCAGCCCTAGGGCCTACATAAGCCTAGCCAACAAGGTTCCCTGGCTTATGCCACCCAAGAAAGTTATTTTCCTGTGCCACTGTCGAGCAGAGACACAGAAGTGATCCCCAGGGTGTATTTCCTATTTCCCATCCACTCATCAAGATTTTTCTTGAAGAGTGCTAATGAAGAACTTTGCTTGGCGTAGATGGGTAGCCTGTTCTAGAGTATGGGAAGTCTCTGGGACAGGAATCTATCCCTCCAGCATGTCCTGTTTATTGTGGTGACAAGGTTTAGGTCCCTAGAGCATGTAGGTAGGAGGGATTGGGATTTCTTTAGGTGTAGCATGTCCAACAGCTCTGTTTTTGACATAGCTTTATATGTTAGGCAGAGATCACCTTGGAGTAGGCAATATGCTACAGAGTAAAGCTGGAGTTTTTTGAGACAGTCAGTGTAGGGCATTTGTTTGAGGTCAGTAATCCTCTTTGTGAGGTACTTCTGTGGCCTTTCCAGCTGCTGCAGATGTCTTCTGAGGTACATTCCAAAAGGGACGTTGTACTCTATAATGGTTCTAATGAGTGTCGAGTAGAGGGGAACAATGATATATTTTTTCCTGGATGAGAACTCTTTTATGATGAGGTGTGCCACGTAGAAGGACTTCCTGACTACTATGGTGATGTGACTATCAAAGGAGAGACTACTGTCCACCTGGGTCCCAAAGTCTCTTATCACACTTTCGGTGTTAAGTAAATTGCTGCCTATGTGGTAGTTCATGGATACAGAGTTTTTACCAAAGGGGATGACACTGTACCTTTTGGCATTGAGCTTGAGGCCATGGCTCTGACACCAGGCATCTGTCTCAGCGAGGCCCTTCTGTATGATGTCCACATCATTTGGGGACTTGACTATGGCTCCTAGCTTGCAATCATCTGTGAACTTTGTTAGCCAGAGGCCTTCTGTGTTAGCCTATACTTCTGAGAAGTAGATACCAAACAGGAGAGGTCCCTGGACAGAACCCTGTGGTACTCCACTTGTCACTGGTTTGAGGTCAGATTTGGTGTCTGCAACTTTTACAGTGTGGGTTCTGTTAGTGAGCCATATGGCAACCCAACTTGTGATGTAAGGATTTATATCTAGTTTAGCGATGTTAGCTATAATTCCAGAATGGAGGATGGTGTTGAAAGCCCTGGCGAGGTCAAGATAGACTGTGTGAACCACCTTACCCTCATCTACGGCTTTGGTGACAGCCTCAAAGAAGTTGATCAGGTTCAGGAGGCATGATCTGCCTTTCACAAACTCAAACTGGGTGGGATCTAGAGTTTGGAGGTTACCAATGTATTTGTTTATGAGTTCCATGATGATACATTCTATGGCCTTGCAGACCAAGCTCATCAGGCTAATAGGGCGATAGTTCCTGGGATCAGTGGTGGCTCCTCCTTTGTGGAGTAGGATGAGTATTGCTGTGCACCATTCAGTGGGCACAAAGCCTGATGTGAGGCTATTATTGAACATGGTGCTTAGGTGGGGAGCCAGTTCGTTCTGAAGTTTGTGTAAAAATGCAGCCTGGGATGTTGTCCGGTCCCATGGTTGCTGTGTTTTTGGCTTTAGAGAGTGCAGCTTTTAGTTGCGTAGTTGTGATTGCAGGGACTCTGCATTCTTCCTGTATAGATATGAGCCCTTTAGGGTGTGTGTGTGTGGGGGGGGTAAAGTTAGCACTAAACCTATCTGTCAGGATGTTGGCAATATCAGTTGGTTCTGTAATTTTCGTGCCATTGTGCTGTAACTCAGAGCAGTTCTGGGTGTTGCTATTGAGATTCTTGACATAGCTATAGAATGCTTTGTGGTTTTCCTTAGAATTAGTGGTGATTTTGTTTTTGTAGTTAGCTTTGGAGGATCTTATAAGGGATCTCAGCTTCTTACTGAGGCTGACCAGGGAGCTCCTCCACTCATGGGATTTTACTCTCTTTTGCAACAGTTTCTTCCTTCTGTTGTACAGTTTGTTTATGGCAGGGAATCACCAGACTGACTTCCTTTTTTTGGAGGATAGCATCTTGGTTCTGTTTGGGAAAGCACGATCCATGCACTCGTGTAAGTGCTTATAGAGTGCATTTGTGTAGGATTCAGCAGTTGTAACTGTATAGTTCATCTGCATGGGTGTCATAAAGTTCACCACTTCTGTCTTAAGAAGCATGAAGTTGGCTTTGGAGAAATTTTTTACCATGGTTTCCTTAATGGGGGTGGAGCAGGGATGTGGATATCAAGGGTGATTAGCTTATGGTCGGATCAGACTAATGAGGAGTTGACTTCAGGTGTGGAACACCGGTCACTCATGTTGGTAATGACTAGGTCTAGGATATTGTTGCCCCTGGTGGGGCTGTGGATAAGTTGATCCAAGGCATTGGAGTTTATGAATTCCAGCTAATTTGAGCTAAGGAGTTGGTACATGAATAGCTTTCCCAGTTAATGGTGGGGTAGTTGAAGTCACCCATTATTAGAGTGTTTGGTTGAACCCTAATATTTTCCAGTACATCAAGAAAAGAGGAGTGGAAATCCTGGGGCATGGTGGGGGATGTGGAGCAAGCTACAATTTGGATTGCAGTTTTGCCCAGAGTTAGTTGCACTTGGATAACCTTGGATGCATTATGCTGAGCAACTAGCCTGGAGGTGTGGATATCCTTAATGAATATGGACACACCTCTACCTTTGGTTTTTTGGTCCAAGTTACATGGCCGAAAAGTGTGGTGTGAGTTATAGCCTGGTAGTGCAGGGGTGCTCCCTTGAGCCTTGAACCAGGTCTCAGTCACTGCACAGATATCGATGTTCTCCATTTTAAGGAGTGCCTCGAGTGAGTGCATTTTGAGATTTAGACTTCTAGCATTGAGTGCCATTACCCTCAGTTTTTGCTTGCCTCTTCCTATTATGGTGGTGAATTTGTCATTTGAACCTTGTCTAAAAAAGGCACTATAGGGGCAGTAAGAGCTTTAGCCAGTATCCGGAATCCCAGGAGCGACAGGTGCAGGCCATCTCTGGCAAAGCATCATGGTCTGTCGACCATGTAATCCCAAGCAGACAGATACTGGATTCCCTTAGAATGACACCAGAAGCTTAGCCAATTGTTGAAGTTAATCATTTTGTCCTAGTACTGCGGTATCATTCTGGGTGATGGCAGAATGCTACTCAGGGCTAGGGTCATACCTGCCTGGGCTACAAGATCGGAGAGCTCTTCCATGTCTCATTTCATGTAGTCCAGGGAGGTATATCTCAGGTAATTCACACCAACATGGACAATGACAGAGTCATATTTGTACTTGTTGTGGAGTGACCTGAGTGCATGGGTTATGTGGCGGATCCTGGCACCCAACAGGTAGCTGACAGTAACCTTCTCCTTGTTTAGCCAGATGAGTGGGACATCAGTGTGCCTGACTATAGAGTCACCTATGACTAGTGTGTTGGGTATGTTGTTTTGCCTTATTGGCTGTGGTTGAGTGGCACACTGAGTCTGTAGGCTATGTGTCATTTGGGTTATGTTGGGGGATGGAGGTTTCTTGCATTTCTGCTTTGGAGGTCCCTGTTCCTTACACAGATTATTATTGAGAGCCTCCACAAATGTTTTTGTGTTACTATGTCTGGATTTTGGTGGTGTAGATTTAGTGAGACTATGTGATGAGTGTGGTGTGGTGCAAATGTTTACCTTCTCCTCTTGACTGTCAAGTTCAGTCTTGGTTGGAGAGAGCTTAACCTCCAGTTTGGCTAGATAAGTGTATCTCTCACAGGTTGTAATGTTGGGTGGTAGGAGGAGAGGGTTGTCTGTGTACATGAGGCAATTTCTACATTGTCTCAAGATGCCCAGATTCATCAGATAGACAGGAGAGAACACTGGGAGCTGACCCTTGGACATGCCTGAATAAAAAACTATTTTCCTCTAGATAAGTGAGGAAAGTGAGTACAAGAGCTGTTTTTCTCTAAGCAAGTGAGAAAAGTAAGTACAAAAACTGTTTTCCTCTAGGTAATGAGGAAGGTTGAGTGCTATAGTAATTAGTTGCTTATTTAGTGCTTACAAGTTCTGAACAAGTGCTGAGTACGAATAAGCAAATTTAAGTGCTAAAACGAAGAATCTATATCTGCACTAGATGAGTTACAGGACAGAAACAAGTGCAAATGCAGGCTTTCAAATCAGAAAGTTGAGAGAGATGGAAAAGATTGCCCAAACGGCCAATAACTAGAATTTCTGGGCCAGAACCTCTCCTTATGTGGTAAACAGGTTACCTAGTGCTTACCACTCCCACTGATAAGCTTGAAGGCTTCCCTCCAACACATAAAGGATTGGGGGGCTCAGAAGCTTACATACAGTCCTGGATTACAGCAAATCTATATCTGGACTACACCAGTTACAGGAAAGGTAGGAAACAGGCATACAGTATTTTTTTTTTACAGAAAAGTAGCTAAAACAGCAGTAAAAACAATTCACGTGCAGTGCAAGCTAGCATACTTGAGTATGTAGCAATATTAGACCAAACACAGTTTAAAAATGCAATTAAATTAAAAAGGACCAAAAGCAAGTGCAGAAGGAGTTTATTAGGTAGAATGTGGTAAAGAGATGGGACTGGGAGAGTGTCCCAGATCAAATCTACAGTGGGGCGGGAAACTGCAAAAGCCACCAAATTTAAACTACGAACCAGAAATAGGGAGGGTGGGTAGGACAAAACACTTTCAGCAGAGATCTGAAAAACTATAAGCAAAAATTAACAGTACAAACTCTAAAACCAAAAAAACATACTTAGCTCTGTATATTGTGGTTAAAAAAAGAAATAAAGGATAATAAGACCCCTCCCTGGGATACAATAAACTCAGGCATTTCAGACAAAACAAGCATGCAGATTGTGTAGCAATCATCTATAATACTCCTTAACCATTTAACAATGCTGAAGTTGTAATATCACTCCCGAAAATCAACAATAGGAAAACTATATGTTTAACAGCAATTTACATACCACCAGGGAATAACATTGATACTGCTGAAAGCATCATGTACTGGATATCCTGACAAATTAACCATGAAACTATAATACCTGGAGTCTTAAATATAGACTGGCAACTCATAAATTCCATTACCCCCACTGAATCCATAAACTTGTTCCATTTCTGGCAATTAATAATCATACCTACTAAAATTGATAAAACTTCAGAGACACTCATCATTAGACTGGATTCTTACAATCAAATCAGACAAACTGACAAAAGTAGACTGTGTCTCAGATAACATACGTGACCATATACCAACATATGCTATTAGAACTCACCATAACCTAAACATATTATTTATAATCAAATACGAAATACAACCAATTTCAGCAAAGATATTTTCAATTAAACACCCAGACAATATAACTGGAATGTATTTAGAACAATCCCACTAGATATGGCTGTAGAACACTTTAATAACATATTCTTACACACCTTAAAAATCTAGCACCAGTACATAATAAAATAGTAAAGTCCAACCCCACACCATGGCTAACAAAAGAAATAAAAAAGTCATGACAAAAAGGGATAAAGTCTGGAAAAATTGGTATAAAAATAGAACTCAAAATGCCTTCCAGCAATTTAGATATCTTAGAAACATTGCAAAACTCGATGTTAAATAGAATAAGCAAAGAAACTATATCAACCTACTAGACAAACATAGAAACAAACCAAAACTTTATTGGTCATCACTAAATAAACTACTCTACCTTGGAAAGACCATCACTCCCTCTCCAAAATTAGATAATACAACAGATTCTATCCCCACACAGTTTAATTCCTACTTTATACAAACAATATTATCTCTCTTAGATACTAATACATCTGCCCAACTCCCTGCCCAATCAAAACCATTCACAGCTCTTCCATTTTATTCCAGTACTTACCTCACTCATAAGGAGGTTGATCCTTAAACTAAAAACTACTTCTGTAGCTCTAGCCCTACTGCCATCAGACTACCTAAAATGGCCACAGAAATTATATACTTCCCTGTGTGCATACTAATTAATAGGTCCATAGCAGAAAAATACATCCCATCACTGTGGAAAAAATCCTACATCATACCACTGCACAAAGGCAGCACCACTACAGAGCTTAGTTTAATAACTACAGACCAATAGTGATTCTCTCCCCTCTCCAAAATATTAGAGAAATGCATCCATATGCAGCTGATGCAATACCTAACCTCAAATAACCTGCTCTCAGAAACACAGCATGGCTTTAGGCCTCAGCAGAGCACCACTACTGCTCTACTACATTTTACAAATATAATAAACTAACATAGAAACAATGGGCTGCTTGTGTCCAGAATGTTCTTAGACTGATACTGTCCACTCTCCTCAATATCACATTCACAATACTCCGTGTTATGGTTTCTTAGTTAAGTATCTGGAAGGCAGCAGGCCATTAAATGGCAACAGACCTACTCATCCTTTCAACCAGTTGCTACAGGTGTCCCTCAGGACTCTATCCTTGGTCCTCTCCTAGTTAATATATTTATTAATAACCTCCACACCTCCACTCACCATGCTAGTTTAGTTCAGTATACAGATGACTCAACATTAATATGTGCGGTCTCAACAATAAATAAGCTCCAAGACATTACCCAAAAATCTTTCTCCTCTGTAGAAACCTGGCTCAAAGAATCAAACCTCCGATTCAACCCAAAGAAAACTAAGTTAATGCTTTTTACCTTAAAAAGTTGCCAAAATCAAAAGTGATTTTTATCACAAAGTCAGCAGATAATATTGTCATTGAAACTGTAACTCATAATAAACTTCTTGGTGTTATAATAGATGACAGTCTCAAATATCACTAGCATATACTGCACACCATTAAATCTGCTCACCACAAACTAGGCTCTCATTATAAGATCAATGGATTCCTTACAGATGCTGCAAAAAAAGTAACAATGCTCTTTTTAGACATATATCTAATTGTAATAAATATAAAAAAGCTTACGCTTGCAGTCATGGAGCATCTTTCTATAGATTTGAGGGGGGTTATAAAACTGTCATTGACAGAAAAGAAACTGAGTGGGAGATAAGACTAGGTGCTGACAAACTACTTAGTCTCTAAAGGTTAATATAGCAATTTATTTAAATTTGTTAATGAAGTTTTAATTTGATTGGAAAAATGTTGATTAGAATTAGCTTGTTAGCTTGTTAGAATTTAGTGCAAGTTAGAATTCCTGCATAGCCAGTGATAAGTGGGGGAAATTTCACTTTATTGATATTCGGTTTCTGCCTTATATAAGTGGTACATTTTGGATTATTTTCTGCTTAAACTCTGAGCTTTGGCCGGCTAAGACCTACCTGCAATCAACTGGATGCATAAGTGAATTTAAGTAAATCTTTATCTGCACTTTTTTCAAATAATACAGCATTTAAATCGATTTATTGTGTTGCATTGAATACTATCTAGCTGGAAGTTATGGCGCTGTTTTTTCAATTAGTTTCCCATCCACCCTCCTTGCTTTTGTTTTGGTGTTAATCTTGGTGGCTTTGAAATTGCCCACCCCTCTTGTAAATTTGCATTTGGATACTCCTCCTGGGCCCATCTCATTTGCTCATTTAAAAAAAAAATTGCACTTTATTCATCTGCTGTCACTGTATTTGTGTTTCTTCCTACTTTATTACTTTATTTTGCTTTTGCGTCATCTTAAAAGTACTCAATTGTATTTATTACTGCTTGGTGTAACTATCATTCTAAACCTTTTGGTTTAAGCACTTGGGCTTCAGACCAGTTGTTTTACATTAAGAAGGTTTATGGTCTGCACTGTTGTGGCAGGACAGGTAGCTTACATCCTTTTAAGTTGGGAACTACTGATTGAAGGCCCAGTGTCTGTTATTCTAAAAGTGTTATTAGTTCTGGTTTAAGCACTTGGGCTTCAGGACAGTTATTTTACATTAAGAAGGTTTGTGGTCTCCACTCTTGTGGGAGGAGAGGCTGGACTCTGCCCTTGTGAGCTGAGAATTTCTGGTTAAAGGCTTATAGTGCCTGCATATTTCAACTGTTTCTTACTGAAATTGGTGTGCCTTGTTTGCTGTAACATAGACTAGATCCAGGCCTGCTGAATGTAGCTTTGTTTGTATAACTTGAGCACTAATCCAGGCCTTCTTAAAAGTATTCAGTTGTATTTATTACTGCTTGGTAGTAACATGATTAAAGTGTAGCTATCATTCTAAGCCTTTTGGTTTAAGCACTTGGGCTTCAGACCAGTTGTTTTACATTAAGAAGGTTTGTGGTCTGCACTGTTGTGGCAGGACAGGTAACTTACATCCTTTAAGTTGGGAACTGCTGATTGAAGGCTCAGTGTCTGTTATTCTAAAAGTGTATTAGTTCTGGTTTAAGTACTTGGGCTTCAGGCCAGTAATTTTACATTAAGACGGTTTGTGGTCTGCACTCTTGTGGGAGGAGAGGCTGGACTCTGCCCTTCTGAGCTGGGAATTTCTGGTTAGAGGCTTATAGTGCCTGCATATTTGAACTGTTTCTTACTGAAATTGGTGTTCCTTGTTTGCTGTCGCATAAACTAGATTCAGGCCTGCTGAATCTAGCTTTGTTTGTATAACTTGAGCACTAATCCAGGCCTTCTTTTTTGGAGAAGGTTCCCCTGCACCCCAGTGGCAGGAGTGTGCAGTTAGAACTTGTCTGATTGAAAACTACAGGAACAGGGCTCAGTTTTGAGATTTTTTACTGGTCAATTGGGTAATTTGTTTAAAAGCCTTTTCTGATTGCTTGTAGTCATCTAAAGCTGTTTAAAGTGTATTTTTTACTGCTTTTGCCATATCTTTAAAAAAATCCTTGTTTCCCACCTTTCTAAGCTAGTATAGTCCAGTTTTCAGGCTAGTGCTGAATTCAGGGCTGTGTTACAAGTTTCTGAGTTGCCCATACCTTACTTGGATAGAAGGAGGTTTCTCTGTTCCCCTGTGAGAGAGGGGCTTTGAGCAGCCATATTGTACAGCATTGGAAGTGGAGGAGTGGTTCCAGCCCAGATGTTAGTAGTTTATAGGCCATTTTGGGCTAATTTCTACCTCTTTCATTTCCATGCTATAAAAACCACATTTGCATGGTTTTGCACATCCAGGCAACACTGGTTAGCTAGGGCTAAATTATTCCCGGCTCCACCAAGTCTCCTCTTCAGTTTTTCCCTTGAAAGTAGTCCAACTTTCAACCAGTCCAGCACTTGCTCAGACCTAATAGCAAGCACTAATATACCCCAACACTTGATTACCCAGCAGGGAAAAGCTCATTATTCACCCCTCACCAACCAAACGACTAAACAGTTCACCCTACTATTCATGCATGACCAAAGGGCAATTTCAGGTACACTCTCCAGTCCAGCTGTTGAACCTGGGTATCCTGAGGCAATGTTACAACGGCCTCATGTACACAGACAACCCTCTCCTCCTACCACAAAACATTAACATATGCGAGAGATGTAATTATATAGCTAAATTGGAGGCTAAGCTCTCTCCACCCAAGACTGGAACAAGCAGTCATGAAGAGAAGGTTAACACTTGCACCACACCTCTGGCCTTACACAGACATACTAAACCAGCACTGGCAAAAAATACACATAAATACACTAAATCATACTCTGAGGCTCTAAATAAAAACATGCAAAAGCATCAGAGACCTCCAAAGCAGACACCCAAAAAAACTGCACCTCCCGTCACAAACCAGACAACACATAAAACACAAAATCAGTGTGCCGCACAATCACAGCCCTTAAGGTGAAATAACATACCTAACACACTAGTAATAGGCAACTCTGTAGTCAAGCACACTGACATCCCACTCACTAGGCTGGACAAGGAGAAAGTTACTGTTAGCTGCCTGTCGGGAGCCAGAATCCACCACATAACACAAGCACTCAGGTCACTCCAGAACAAGTACAAATATGACTGTCATTGTTCATGTTGGTGTGAATGACCTGAGACGTACCTCCCTGGACTACATAAAAAGAGACATGGAAGAGCTCTCTGATCATGTAGCCCAGGCAGATATGTCCCTGACCCTGAGTTGCATCCTGCCCTCACCAAGAATGATACCGCAGTATAAAGAAAAAATTATCAATTTCAACAATTGGCTAAGATTCTCATGTCTTTCAAAGGGGATCCATTGTCTGTCAGCCTGGGATGACATGCTCGACAAGCCTCATTGCTTCACAAAAGATGGCTTGCCCCTTTCACCCCTAGGCTTTCGAATACTGGCCAAGGCTCTTGCTGCCCCCATAATGCCTTTTTTAGGCAAGGCTCAAAAGTCAAACCAACGTTCGTAAACAGCACAAATAAAAAAATGAGGGTTATGCTATTCAACACCAGGAGTTTAAATCTCAAAATGCACATGCTCAAAGCACTCACCAGTATGGAGAACGTCGACATCTGTGCAGTAACTGAAACCTGATTCAAGGCTCCACAGAGCTCCCCAGCACTGCCAGGCTACAACACATACCATACATTTCGGCCACAGAACACGGACCGAAACACAAAAGGAGGGGGCGTACCCATATTCATCAAGGATACCTACACCTCCAGGTTAGTGGCGCAGCATGATACCTCTGAGATCATCCATGTGCAACTAACATTGGGCATATCTGCAATGCAAATTGTGGCCTGCTACAGATCACCCTCCATGACCCAGGACCACCACTCTACCTTTCTGGAGACACTAAAAAACATGAAGTTCCTACCGAACACCCTAATATTGGGCGATTTCAATTACCCTACCATTAACTGGGAAAACTACTTAAGTACAAACTCCCAGGTCCAGCACTTCCTGGAGTTTATCAACTCAAATGCCCTGGATCAGCTGGTAAACTCCCCTACCAGAGGTGAAAACATATTGGACTTGGTCATCACCAACATGGGCGACAGGTGTTCCGCACCGGAGGTCAACCCGTCACTGGTTAGATCAGACCATAAACTAATCACTCTGGATGTCCACACCACACCACCACCCCCAACCAAGGAAACCACAGTGAAAAACTTTTCTATAGCAAACTTCACCTTACTTAAGAGAGAGGTGGTAAGTTTCACAGCCCCCACGCTAAAGGATAACAGTGTCCAATATGCAGGAACCTTTACAAATGCACTCTATGAGCACCTACAAGGATGAATGGATCATGCCATCCCTAGCAAAACCAAGACTCACTCCCCCAAGAGAAGGAAACCAGTCTGGTGGACCCCTGCCATAAACAGGCTATACAATAGAAGGAGGAAACTAGTTCAGAAAAAAAGCAAATCCCAAGAAGGAAAGACATCTCTGATCAGTATCAGTAAGAAACTAAGGTCCTTCATAAAATCATCCAAGGCTAACCTTGAAAGAAAAATAGCCAAGGATTCGAAAGATAACCACAAAGCCTTCTTTAGCTGTGTCAAGAATCTAAGTGGCAACTCGCAGATATGCTCTGAGCTGGTGCAAAATAGCACAAAATATACTGAACCTACTGATATTGCCAGCATCCTGGCAGATAGATTCAGTGCAAACGTCACCCCCCTCTCACCACCAAAAGGGCCCACAACAATACCAGAAAAGTGTAGTTTCCTGGAAATCACAGACGCACAGGTGAAAACAGCCCTTTCAAAAGCCAAAAGCAGAGCGTCAATGGGGCCAGATGGTGTCCCAGGATGTGTCTTGCATGAACTACAGCATGAACTAACCCCCCCCCCCACCTAAACAGACTGTTCAACCTCAGCCTCTCCACAGGCTACATGCCCATAGAATGGTGCACAGCAACGGTTATTCCACTCCACAAAGGAGGGGCCACAACTTACCCTGGTAACTATCGCCCCATAAGCCTGACTAGCCTAGTCTGCAAGGCTATGGAGCGCATCATCATGGAACTCATTAACAAAGACATTGGGAACCTCCAAACACTTGACCCAACCCAGTTCGGCTTTGTTAAGGGCAGATCATGCCTACTAAATCTGGTTGACTTCTTCAAGACAGTCACCAAGGCCATAGATGAGGAGAAGGTGGCTCACACAGCCTACCTTGACCTCTCCAAGGCTTTTGACACCATTCCCCACTAGGGAATTATAGAAAAACTCACCAGCCTGAACATAAACCCTTATGTTATGAGATAGGTTGCTAACTGGCTTACAGACAGAACTCACATGGTAAGAATAGTGGGCTCCAGGTCCAACTCTAAACCAGTCACAAGTGGTGTCCCACAAGGCTCGGTCCTGGGAACCCTACTGTTCGGCATGTACTTCTCAGAAGTACAGGCAAACACAGGAGGACTATGGCTAACCAAGTTCACCGATGACTGCAAACTGGGAGCCATAATTGACTCTCCAGCTGACACGGACATTCTCCAAAAGGGCCTTACTGAGACGGACACATGGTGTCAAAGTCATGGCCTCAAGCTAAATGCCAAAAAATGCACAGTCATCCCATTTAGGAAAAACAAAACACTCATGAATTACCACATAGGTGGCAGCCCCCTTAATACAGAAGAGGTAATAAGAGATCTGGGGATCCAGGAAGATAGCAATCTCTACTTTGATAATCATATTGCCAAAGTAGTTAAGAAATCCTTCTGTGTAGCCCATCTAATTACTAAAGGGTTCGCATCTAGAAATAAAGAGGTTATAGTGCCTCTCTACTAGTCAGTCATCAGACCCATCATAGAGTACAATGCCTCATTTGGGATTTACCTCACAAGACACTTCCAGCAGCTAGAAAGACCATAAAAGTACCTCACAAAGAGTATTACTGGCCTCAAACATATGTCCTATGCAGCCTGACTGGAAAAACTCTGGCTGTACTCAGTAGCATATCGCTTTCTCAGAGGTAATCTCTGCCTGACTTACAAAGCCATGTCCAGCTCAGAATTGATGGACATGCTCCACCTAAAGAAATCCAAGTCACTGCGAGCCACTCGTTCTAGTGAGCTAAACCTTGCCACAACAATAAATAGAACATGCTGGAGGGATAGATTCCTGTCACAAAGACTCCCCATGCTTTGGAACAAAATTCCTAACTACATTAGGCAGAGCCCCTCACTAACACTCTTCAAGAGAAACCTTGACTAGTAGATGGGTAACAGAAAATACACCCCTGGGATCACTTCATTGTCTTCTTGACAGATACTCAGTTAATTAATCAATGGGGTGGCGAAAGCTGACACACTTTGGCTAGGCTTATAAATGTCCTCGGGCAGATAGCCTAGTACCTACCTATGAACCTATGTATATTTAAGTGAGGTTTTTGCATGTGAACAGTATTTCTGAAGAAGTCATTTTATTTGATAAAAGTGTGGAAGAAACATTTTTTGGTAGGCTAAAGTGCTTCAGCTACTCATTCATTCTGATACAACTATAGTGGTTTTATTTTGTTTTGGAGTATTCTTTAACACTGTTTAGATTATTTTTTCCAGGTATCTTGATTCCCTTTATAGGGTCACTGTATTCCTTGCCAATACTGCAAGAAAAACTCTAGCCACCGCCTTCTTATTGCTGACTCTGTTATAAGCCGGCCCGATCCTAGCAAACTTAAGCAATGGTCAAAGAAAGAAACTTGCCTCCTGCTACAATAAAGTCACTAAATTTGCCACCAATCTCCCGAATAGAACCCACCATTGTCATAGCTTAAAACAATTAAACTGTTTTGAACTCCACGACTACCTAACATATTCATAACTAAGTACAGCACACAAACTCATTAATCATCCATAAAAATGCCCTGCACTACAAAATGTATTACTGACCTACTGTCCAGCAAAGGACTTCTGCTGTAGCAACTAATTCTTATTACTTACTAATTAGTCAAATAAGGTTGCAGGAGACTTACTGTACTTCCAATACATTGCTAAACTCTAGGGTTACCACCTGTTCCCCTTTGCGAGGGACAGTCCCTCTTTGGGCAGTTGTGTCCTGACAAAAAATATTAAAATGGCAAATGTCCTGAGATTGTAGGACATAATTAGGTCCTATATTGTATGTAATAGTTGCATAAAACAGTTATTCTGTATCTAAAATACCTAAATGTTATAAGAAACAGAATAAGCAACTAAAATGCTACAAGAATAAGCTATTATTTAGGCAAAAAAGTTAAGTTCTATCCATTGTACTGACCGTGGGTATGTGTCGGCCTGTAAAATCTGATGTTTGTCCCGAAAATGTCCCACTTTGGCCATTTGAAAAGGTGGCAACCCTACTAAACTCTGGAATAGTATTCCCACACAAATAAAAATCCAATATACTCAATAGTTTTAAACAACTGTTTAGACAACATCTTAACCAATCCTAATGCTGCATATGCTCATCTCAAGATTGAGACTTTGTGTTCACCAAACAAAATACTCCCTTTATACAGAATACACTTAACCACTGACTGAAATTACAAAACACGTTTTATACATAACTGCTGCCTGTACAATCCACTAAGTTGCATGTGGGCTCTCTCTTTAGTAACTTCTGCCTCTGTAAAATCTTAGAATGTATAAATGCACTACTGTTTGTGTATAAATGTAAATAGAAATGTAACTACTCTGTGTTTAAGTGGAACTTAGTATAATACAGTGTAAGTAAATGGAGCTTTTCTCCCTGGTCCTCCACTAAAAATGGGCATTACCCAAACAGACTTTCCTGGAAAACAAAGACAAAATAATAAATAAAATAAATAAAAAAAATAATTTATCAGATTTACTCAGTATTGCTTTTCATAATATCTTCTATATTGTTTCACCATGAATACCATTCTAGCTCCTTCTACCAGTGTTATATAGTGTTGCACCAGATGACTTGCGAAGGCCTGAGCAGGCATCAGGGAACATCACTTAGTTTAATGTCCATGCCTAGTCAAATTATGACTCTTCTTAAAGGAACTTAATATTTTTTTCTTGAAATGGCACTTCTCATTTGAAAGGATGGCAATCTGAATCGTGATGCTTACTCATTTGTAGATACTGATAACTGTATTCTTTCTGAAGACATGTAATAATGAAGTTAATTTTTCCAGCCATGGCCAATGTTTTCACTCTTTTATTGATGAAATTACAAAACTTGCTTTGAAGGTGGCATATATCAAGAGTTCACAAGCAAAATTCATATTTTT
Organism: Protopterus annectens; assembly: GCF_019279795.1. Classification (NCBI taxonomy): domain Eukaryota; kingdom Metazoa; phylum Chordata; order Ceratodontiformes; family Protopteridae; genus Protopterus; species Protopterus annectens. Next base: position 326,643,769 of record NC_056734.1, on the reverse strand, counting down.
GAAAATCCAGAACTTATTGATATTTACAGGTTGAATTGCATGAAGATGTATTTATCCAAGTATCAGCTAAAAGGATTATAAAAACAGTTTTAGACAGTGCTCTGAATTTCCAAAAAAAAAAATAAGTTTTGGGAGAATAAGATTCTGTCAGTGCCATAATGCTGAACAGCAGACACACTTCTCAGAAACATTCTTGGGCTGACCAGGTAAGTAAAGATTTTAATTCTCTTGTCATGGCCTTACAAAATTTAGCCAAAAAGGCATATTGTCACAGACTACTTCAAGATCTTAATATCTAGAGTTAAAGCAGTTACTGGCAAAATATAATGGAAAAAAAAAAAAAAAAAAAAAAAAACACATATCAAGTAAAAAATGAGGTAGCCTCAAGAGTGAAGACAGTGAAATATGTGCATCCTTCTACTTCATAGTTTCATAGGAGAGTAAAAATCTCTCATCCCTGATGGACATTTTAAGCTTACTCATGCTTCCAGTTGTCACCAAGCTGTGTTATCTGATAGGTGCTTAACAATCCTGACCATAACCATATTTAAATATTTCTCATTTATTGCAGTTTATTCTATTTTGTTTGGGTCTCACCATCAATGTATTAGGGGTCCCTGCTGTAAGGTAGGGCAGTTAAGCACTGTCTCTAACCATTAGAAGGATAGGTTCAGTCCTGAGGTAAGTTTCCTGTTTCCCATTCACTGGTCCAAATTATGCTTAAATAGGGTAATGGAAGGAATTGATTTTAAAGGTATGTGGAGTCTGTTCCATAGTAGCAGTATCCTCTGGGAATGTTACAGGAAACCTCACTCAAACTCTGCCACAGACTTCTGTGTGGAAAATGTTAGTTTGTCTTTGCTTTCTTGTAATTTGTATTGCTTCATTGCTTTTTTCTATTTTAGATATTGTGGTATATTTTCTTTGCATTCTGTTTTTCTTGTATTCTGCTTTCAATTGTATATTTAAACTAGGAAGGAGGCCATAACTGAGACTCTTGTGAGTTACACAGAAATTAAAATTTCTAACTCAACTGTCTTCTGTTGTTGCTGCATATTTCCTTCCCTGTCCTCTTTCACTGGTTATTGTCAGTAAGTACAAAATTATCATTTTGCAAAATCACTCCCCTTAGCTATTGTGAAGTCACTCCCTTTTAGCTATTTAAATTTATTGGCCATCCCACTGTATTTCATAGAGCCAGAAACATAAGTGCTCAGTCCCTTTGAATCTATCTTGATCTTTTAAAATTAGTAGTTCTCCCCTTACATTGATAGCACTTGATTTACCCCCCCCCCAGTCTTATCTAACGGCTTAATACAAACTGCAACTTTTAGGATATTAACCCATTTTTTCCCATCTTACCTTTAAGATCTGTAACATCTAGTCCCAGACCACCAATTATTGAAGAGCCTGCATTCTGTATCTCAGTAGTCATCTTGGGTTTAGTGCTTCTGGTGAGAGAAGGAACATTAATTCCTGGAGACTGCTGATCACCAGAAAGTCTGATAACTGCATCATAATATATACCAGCTTGGAATTTGTGATTAAAATTTGCTCCTGATGAGAGAAGAAGCGGAGGGCATTGATTCTGACAATCTGTGATTGGGGAGAGAGTGTCTGTGTAGTATCTTCCTGAGTGGTCTGATTGCTTTTCAAGGCATCTACCAGAACTAGAAAAAGACTACAACAAGCCTAAAGACCCCTGTATCATCTGGGACAAGACTGTTTATCACCGAAGAGCTGGTGGCCTATTTCTTATCTTGTGATTGGTGCTACTGTTTTGCTTCTGGTGACAGAAGAAGCAAAAGGGCACTGTATTCCAGCAGCATGAAGCTATGGTGAGACCAGCACTAGCAGTAGCCAGGCAGATCCCTTCTTTTCATCATTCTCAGCAAAGCACTGCTTGGTATTCCTTGACTGGTTGCACTCTAACTTAACTTCAGAATATCTCCCTGAATACTTCATCCATAAATCATCGTCTACTTTAGTAGTTTCCCCTGAAGTGTTTGGCAGTGCCTTGTTTAGACGCAGACACATTTTTCCTGTAAATCACCCTTAAAATTTCACCAGTACCTAGTTGTACACAGGGCAACTAGTTTGCAATGACAAGCACTGCACCCAGAATTGCAAACTAGATACTCCTGACATTGCTTTATAGTCTCACTGCAACCATCTAATTAATAAAAAAGGGTCTGTTGCCATGGGTATGAACTTTACCACTATCTCGATTACCACCTTGGTGGGTATTGGCATTAAGAGATAATGTAGAAATTGCCTCATGTTTACTGACAGCCAGATAATTCTCATAAAAGCTGAAAAGGTATGTGAGAGCTGTATTTACACAATGTCACAGGAGGCAAAGCTCTTACATAAAAGCACTCCTAATAATCACACACACACACACACACACACACACACACACACACACACACACACACACACACACACACACACACAAAATGCATGCTAGTACAGATCCAGTTATTACGGCATCTTTTTTCAGTTTATAAGAGCAATAGTTAAAATCTCTCCCTATTTTTGAATCTTCTCAAACAAACTCAGAAAATCAGATTGTCAGTATATTACACACTGTACCCATCACACCCAGTTCAAATCAGATGCACATATCCAAATATGTTGAGAAACTTAAATGACCTCAATGTCACCTTCCTAAACCACAAAGATCTCCTAGACAAAGTACACATAATATATACCCACAGTCCTGAATGCACTCTTTCAAAACAACACCGACATCAACACATACAGCCACATCTCATGGATCCTCTATTTCAATGTCCAAAATGCAAACCAACAGACAAACGAACATTCTGGTCACTGGAGACTCCATTTTGAGACACACTGATGTCTCTCTCACCAGGTTGAATAAGGAGAAAATCATGATTATTTGCTTATGAGGGACAGGATCAGCCACATTACACACAGACTGAGGTCACTGGACCACAAGTACCAGTATGAATCAGTCATTGTCCATGTGAGTGTAAATCGCCCGAGATGTACCCCCCCTAGATTATATTAAGAGAGATATCATGGAGCTCTCAGAATGTATGTCCCAGGTTGATAGGAGCCTAGTATTAAGTAGCATTTTATCTTCTCCAAGGATGATGGTACAATACAAACAGAAAATATGGCTGACTTTAATAAATCTTAGTTTCTGGTGTTATTTGAAGGGGTACAATATCTACCAGCATGGCACTACTTTGCCATGGATAGTCCGCACCCCTCCTCTCTGGGCTTTTGAATACTAGCTAAAACATTGTCCTTACCCATAGTGCCTTTTTTGGCAATGCCAAACTGAAAGTACCTCCCGCATAGCAAATTAAAAGCAAGAAAAATCAAAAGTAGTCACTGCTCAGTGCTAGGAGTCTAAACAAGAACCTCCACTCCCTGTAAGCTCCCCTCCCGCAAGAGAATGCTGATATCTGTGCATTTGCTGAAACATGGTTTAAAGCTGCAGAGAGCACACCAGCAGTGCAAGGCAAAGAGCACACAAGCAGTGCAAGGTTATGATTCCTTCCATACATTTAGGCTAATTACTACATAAACAGGGACTAAAGGTGGAGGCATCTTGATTTTACATCAAAAATAAATATACCTCAAGGCTGGTCAAACAGGATGCTGCACTTGCACTTCACCAAGTTCAAATTACCACAGACAAAATCCCATACCACTTTCTTGCAAGTTATAGGTCCCCTCTGTGAACCAGGAAATTTATAACATGTATTTAAGGTTTTTGGAAACATTCACCATCCAACCCAATACCATATCTGTGAGTGACTTTAATTACCCCACTATTAACTGGGTGTCATATACAACACCAAACATGCAGGCACAGAGATGCCTGGATTTTGTAAACACAAACTCCATGTACCAGATTATTAATACACTAACCCGAGGCACAGACATACTGGACCTGGTCTTCACTAATATAGGAGACTGCTGCACACACCCCTGGTGTAATGTCTTCTCTGGAGAGGTCAGACAACAAAAGGTCTTCTTTGAATTAAAAATTAAAACCTGGAACCTCAGCTAACCCTAGAATAGTCAGGAATTACTCTAAGGCTTTCTTCCTATTATTAAGTGATAACCTGGCAAAAATTCAAGCCCCATAAAAACTATAGAATTATGTTAAAAGCTACACAGAGGCAGCTGTACCCACCTGGAAGAAGTGCAGAACTAACTTGAAAAACAAGGCACTCTGGTGGAATCAAAAATTAATAGGCTGTGTCTCAGAAGGAAGAAAATCATGGCAAAATTAGGAGGTGTAGGACCCAACAGGAAAAAAAAGCATTTTCATCAAATTAAACAAACAATTCACAGGGGACAAATAAAGTCTATCAAATCCAAATTTTAGACAATTTGGTCTTCCAGGCCAAGGACAGCCACAAGACATTTTTTAGCTATTTCCACAACCTCAAAGGCAATACACAATTGTGTGTGTAGAGCTCATTGTTAATGAAGTCACCTATACTCAACCAGAAGATATAGCAAACCTACTGGCAGATAAATTCAGTTTTAACTTCCTCCTCTTTCCTCCTTAACCTTTCCTCAGGAAATACTATCAAGTACAACTCCCCATACTATCACTAGAAAGCAGGTCCTCAATGTTTCGCCCATCTCTGAGGTGAAGAACATTGCATCAATGAAACAGACAACATCCCAGTATAACTTCTAAGTAGCATGAAACATGACCTATCAGACTATTTGGAATTGCTATTTAATTGTAGCCTCCAAACAATGCCTCATGAATGGAGAACAGCAACCGTCATCCCTCTGCAAAAATGCAGAAAATCTACAGACCCTGGAAACTATATACTCATAAGTCTCACTAGTTTCATATGGAAGCCATGGAAATAATTTAACAAAAATGGTAAATAAGGTTATAGAAAACCTCCAAACACTGTCCCCAACACAATTTGGTTTTATCAAGGGCAGATGTATTTCTCTGAAAAAGTCATCAAAGCAATGATGAGTGCAAAATGATTCACACTGTCTACCTTGACCTGGCCAAGGCATTTTAGCACAATACTCCATGCTGCATTGTTGATAAACTCAACAGGCTAGGTATAAACTTTTATATCACCCACTGGATAGACAGCTGACACACAGACAGGACCCTGGAAGTTAGAACTGGGGAGTCTGCTTCTACAAAGATGCCACTCACAAGCAGAGTCCCTCAGGGATCAGTTCTGGGGCCACTACTTTTTGGCATTTACATCTCTGAAGTTAAGAACACTGTCAAGGGCTTCTGGCTGACAAACTTTGCATGGATTTAAAATTAGGAGCAGGCATAGACTCCCCTACTGACACTAATGTTCTCCAAGAAGGGCTGACACAGACAAATGACTTGTGTCAGAGCCATGGACTAAAACTAAATGGCAAGAAAGGATAATACTATCCTTCAGGAATTTAGCCACCCCTGGCAACTATCATATAGACACCAAATCCCTAAGAGTCAACCCAGTAGTCAGGGACTTGGGAACATACATAGACATCAATCCAGCCTTTGGTAATCAGATGTCTGAAGTAGTGAGGAATCCATTCTATGTTGTACAACTTTCAAACAAAAGTATGGCATCTAAGTCCAAGGAGGTCATTATTACATTATATTCAGGATTAATCAGACATACCAGCGGATTTCAATGGGCATGTTGGTGAAGGAAACAGAGGGGATGAGGAAGTGATGAGTTGGTATGCTGTTAAAGAAAGGAATGCAGATGGTCAGATGGTAGTGGATTTTGCGAAAAGGATGGACATGGCTGTGGTGAATATGTATTTTAAGAAGAGGGAGGAGCATAGGGTGACATAGAAGAGTGGAGGAAGATGCACATAGGTGGATTATATGTTATACAGGAAGGTCAGTCTGAAGGAGATTGGAGACTGTAAAGTGGTGGCAGCGGAAAGTGTAGTTAGGCAGCATAGGATGGTGGTCTGTAGGATGACGTTGGTGATCAAGGAGGAGGAGGAGTGTGAGGGCAGCACCAAGGATCAAATGATGGAAGTTGAAAAAGGGTGATTGTGAGGTGGGGTTCAGGAAAGGGTTAAGGCAGGCACTGGGTGACAGTGAAGAGTTACCGAATAGCTGGGTAACTACAGCAGAGCTGGTAAGAGAGACAGCTAAAAGGTGCTTGGTGTGACATCTGGACAAAGGAAGACGGACAAGGAGACCTGGTGGTGGAATGAGGAAGTACAGGAGAGTGTGCAGAGAAAGAGGTTGGTGAAGAAGAAGTGGGATTGTCAGATAGATGAAGAAAGTAGACAGGAGTATAAGGAGATGAGGCGCATGGCAAAGGCTAAGGATAAGCCATATGGAAAGTTGTATGAAAGGTTGGACACTGAGGAGGGAGAAAAGGACCTGTACCAATTTGCTAGACAGAGGGCCTGAGCTGGGGTGTGTTGAGCAGATGGAAAGAATACTTTGAGGGGCTGATGAATGAGAGAGAGAGAAGGTTGGATGATGTTGGGATAGTGAATCAGGAAGTGCAACGGATTAGCAAGGAGGAAGCATGGACAGCTATGAAGATGATGAAGAATGAAAAGGCTGTTGGTCCAGATGACATACCTGTGGAAGCATGGAGGTGTTTAGGAGAAATGGCAGTGGAGTTTTTAACCAGATTGTTTAATGAAATCTTGGAAAGTGAGACGATACCTGAGGAGTGGAGAAAAAGGGATTTGGTACCGATTTTTAAGAATAAGGGTGATGTGCAGAGTGGTAGTAACTACAGAGTGATAAAACTGATCAGTCACAGCATGAAGTTATGGGAAAGAGTAGTGGAAGCTAGGTTAAGAAGGGAGGTGATTATTAGTGAGCAGCAGTATAGTTTCTTGCCAGGAAAGAGCACTACAGATGTGATGTTTGCTCTGAGTGTGTTGATGGAGAAGTACAGAGAAGGTCAGAAGGAGTTGCATTGTGTCTTTGTGGACTTAGAGAAAACATATGGCAGGGTGTCTAGAGAGGAGTTGTGGTATTGTATGAGGAAATCAGGAGTGGCAGAGAAGTATGTAAGAGTGGTACAGGATATGTACGAGGGTAGTGTGGCAGTGGTGAGGTCTGCAGTGGGAGTGACAAATTCATTTAAGGTGGAGGTAGGATTACATCAAGGATCAGCTCTGAGCCCTTTCTTTTTTGCAATGGTGATGGACAGGTTGACAGATGAGATCAGAGAGGAGGCACTATGGACTATGATGTTTACAGATGACATTGTGATCTGTTGTGAGAGTAGGAACCAGGTTGAGGAGATCGTGGAGAGGTGGAGATATGCTCTAGAGAGGAGAAGAATGAAGGTCAGCAGGACTAAGATGGAACATATGTGTGTGAATGAGAGGGAGGATGGATGAATGGTGAGGATGCAGGGAGTAGAGATGGCAAAGGTGGCCGAGTTTAAATACTTGGGATCAACAGTTCAGAGTAATGGTGAGTGTGGAAGAGAGGTGCAGAAGAGAGTACAGGCAGGGTGGAGTGGGTGGAGAAGAGAGTCAGGAGTGATTTGTGACAGATGGGTACCAATAAAGGTGAAAGGGAAGGTCTACAAGAGGGTTGTGAGACCAGCTATGTTATATGGGTTGGAGATGGTGGCATTGACAAAAAGGTGGGAGTCAGAGCTGGAAATGGCAGACTTAAAAATGTTAAGATTTGCACTGGGTGTGATGAGGATGGACAGGATTAGGAATTAGTATATTAGAGGGTCAGCTCAGGTTGAACAGTTTGGAGACAAAGCCAGAGAGGCAAGATTGCATTGGTTTGGACATGTGCTAAGGAGGGATGCTGGGTATATTGGGAAAAGGATGCTAAAGATGGAGTTGCCAGTTAAAAGGAAAATAGGAAGGCCTAAGATAAGGTTTATGGATGTGGTGAGAGAGGACATGCAGGTGGATGGTGTGGCAGAGCAAGATATAGAGGACAGGAAGAAATGGAAACAGATGATCCACTGTGGTGACCCCTAATGGGAACAGCTGAAAGAAAAAGAAGAATCAGACATTACATTGAGTACATCCCTTTGGTATGTACCTAACCAGCATACCTCTCAACTGTCCAGATTTTCACCTATTATGTTTGGTTTGTCCTCATAAAATTTGTGTTTTTTTTGGCAAATCATTTCAGAATGATGTCACCAACAAACACACATAAGTTACATATTTCATAAGCTTCAGAAAATAAATGATAATGCGACACTCTTTAGTATATTAATTTCCTAAGTTTGTAAGAGCAATACTTAAAAATTGCCCCTATTTTTGGGCCTTTGCCCCTCATTATTTTTGGCTTTGCACAGATTTCTTGCACTTACAGGTTGAGAGGTATGCTAACCAGAAACATCAAACATCTCAAAGCCCTGTCCCTATATTTTTTTCTCCTACAGGTGGTTGAGGGGTGATCTCTGCCTGGCATACAAGAAATTGTCAGATCTCACCCTGATGGACCTCCTGCACATCCACAAAACAAAAATCACCAAAATTACCCTTTCTAAAGACTTAAATCATATCTGTGATATAAATAGGACATGCTGGAGAGATGGGTATGTATCCCAAAGACTACCCCTTCTCTGGAAAAGGCTCCCATCCATGTGAAGCAGAGTTCCTCCCTAACCTAATTCAAGTGTAACTTGGACATTTGGATCAGGAATAGGAAATTCATCCCTGGTTGACACCTATGTCTCTAATGGGCATAGTCAACAATGGTTCATTTCCCTTACCCTTTCTTCTAAATGTTTCATCTCCCATCTCTCAAGCCGCTGCTTACAATTACCAAGAGATTTGGGATGTATGGTTAGGCTTAAAAATGCCATTGCGGTCATTAGCCTAGTACACAACTATGTGAATCTATGAACCTACATCTGCCTGTCCCTCCAAACAATTCTGTTTATGCTGTTGAAAAGGCTGAGGTCTTACAACAGGTATTTCCAACTGCAGATCCACAGTAGATTCATTAGTGCTTGGTCTGTGGATTCCTTATAAGCTAGGCATAGGCTGCCTCTTTGATGTCATTATGAGAGTAGATATAGCAATAGGAAGTTGAGGCAGTCATGTAAGTCATATGTCTTTAGCACACTATTGTTTTTTTATTAGGAATCTTTGTGGATGCTCTAATTGTTGCAAGTGCCTGGACAGGTACATTCCAAAGGGAGCATTGTCGTCTATGATGGTCCTAATGAAAGCTGAGTTAATTGCAACTCTTTGCGACTATGCAATATAGAAGGACAACATTGGACATGTGCTGGTCAAAACCTAGGTCACACTGTCAAAATAAGTTTCTAAACCCCTGACTACAGGATTTGTTTTAGGGATGTATTGTCAATGTGATAATTCCCAGGGTAGTCAATTTTCCAAAGAACAAAATAATACACTTTTTCGCAATAATTTTTTGCCCATAGCTCTGGCAACATTATTTGTTTGAGGCAAGCCCTCCTTTCAGATTACTTAGTCTTTGGAGGATTCTTCTACTGCTCCCAGCTTGCAGTTGTCCACAGACTTGCTCAATTATAGACCATTGATATTTGGTGTGACTTCTGAGATGCCAGACAGGATCAGTCCCAGAACAGAGCCAAGTATAGCAGAATTAAACATTTGCTGACAAATTAGAGGTGCAAGACAATTACTCACAGGGCAGCAATTCAAGAATATATGAGTTGCCTAAAGTTTCTGATAACAATAACCTCTTTCTTATTATTTCTATACACCAAGAATCAAACTAAGTTCAGACACTATTCTGTGAGAGTGAGACAGCTAAAAAATCTGTCCTTCTCAAATGTGCACTGCATGATTGAGGCCTGCCCCCTCACAACAAAATTTCGTACTTTATAGATAAGGATCTGGTATGGAAGCCAGCTCGAGCAAAACTCTAGCTATTTAGAAAAGACTTTAAAATACAACAGAATCATGATGTTTCTCATGTAATAAGTATAAAAGAATGCACATTATTTTTGTGCTAAACCGAATAACCATCTGGATTCTGAAAGTTGCATGCACCTATTTTAGAAACAATTCAAACAAACATTATTTTTAATGTGGACAACATAGAATTGTCCAGCTCCATTATGAAGAAATGCCTCATAAGCTCCATGGTGGCAATACCCTTGAAAAAAGGATCTACTTTTTTAATAACATCAAACTGCATATGGTCAGACCCATATTACAGATGTTAAGGAATGCTGAAAAGCACAAAAAGACAAAAGAAAATTATTTTCACAAGGGGGGCTTCTTCATGTCATGTTAATTATATATATAGCAACTATAAGCTCACACCACAGTAGGGCAAAGGGCAAATCCCTCCATTTCCAGTGCACTGCACTCTGGTGCAGTGAGTTCAGTGTTTCAGAATGTCCATCACATGATCTTGACCATATGCAGTTCAATGTTCTGAACCAACAATATTCCGAAAAGGACCTGAAAAAGGCATAAACGCAGCCTGCAATATTACTTTATGAATAAGATGTGTAATTATGCTTCAGTTAACTGCCTTTTTCTTTTTAATATGCTTGATTTGTGATAAATGTAGCCCCCATACTTTCCAAAGATTGACCTGACCTCGAGCAGTTCTCACCACTTATCCCACTATTTGTCATAGCCCAGGTACAGCTTCTCAATTGCTGAGAATATAACAGCAGCTCACATACCACTACTGTTTGAGGACATTATTGCCACTTGCTTTAAACCTTTATCCTAGTTGAAAAGATCACTCTTATACACTTGACTAACAAAATGGCAGACATTTTCCTGCAAAATATTTCCACCAAAACTAGAACCTTTTTATTCTACATTTTTCTAAGATACTCACCTACACATCATTGCCCTTTAAGTTGGTTATAGTGTGATAATGCACAGTGGTCATAACTTTCTTTGTGTGTGCTGCTTAGTCTTCACCACTCACATAAACTATATGATTCATCTTCACAGAAAAGCCAGAATGCGTGTTAAGGAAGCTGAAAATCTTGCAAAATGTTTGGTTTCTGGTAAGAAAGTCAGTGACATGAATAGCTAATATAAGTATGTCTTTGTTGTAAGACAACAGACATTCAGTGAATTGCTCCAAAGCCTGTTTCTATCTTTAGTATAAAACAGACTATTATGAAATGGTAATCTCCATTCATAGAGGAAGTAACTACTTTATTATTTGCTATTACTAGTAGTAGTCAGAATACCATTTCTGTTCCCTCGTTCACTTACTTTGATGTGCTTAAGGATTCCTTTAGTGAACTGCCCATAGGTAGGTGAGCGTGTTAATGTGCACCTTGATTTTTGTCCAGCTTGTGACAGTTATTTGTACCTTTCAGTCATTACATTATACTCTTACTTAGTAGCATATCTTTCTATGATACACCTCTGTTTCTTGAGTCATACTTGGAAATGGCCTTTGATGTTAACATTTATGAGTAAATATTGTTATACAAAAATTAACATATTATAACAAATTAACAGAGAGCATAATTACAGCTGTAGACATGTTCTGTGCATATTTTGGTTTTGTTAAAGAAACAAAATGTATCAGATACTTGGGATGTCACAAAAATTGGTAGTTACCCAATTGGTAGATACCCTACTTGTCTGCTAGCTACTGTAACAAATGACCATCTTTAACACCTTTATTGAATTATCCCCTGTGACATAGACAAATTTACATTTATATAAAAATAATCAAACTGTATTAACAAGTTCACGTTTACAAAAATTATACTTTACATATATTGCTGTATATCATACAACCTAAGCAACATTGCATACATTATTCAATTCCTGTCCCCCCCTTTTTGAATCAAGAAACATCTTTATTAAACCATCACTTATGACACAGGAAATCATGCATTTATATAAATGAAAACAAACCACACTAGTTGCAAGCATTTTACATCACAATCCATGCTGTGCAACACCAATCTTAATAACATTAAAGAAGAAATGAGGGGAAATTGGTAGAAAGAAATCTCATTCATTTTCCTTTGATCAACAGCCAAAAGTAGTGCAAACAAAACGGGTACAGACTAATTAACATGCAAGCATTGCCTTGCAAGTGATTGTGGTAAATAATCTTGTGCTGACAAAAAGAATGTAATACCTACTGAAGTAAAGCATAGACAAAACATAACAGGATGCACAAAGCTAAAGTAAAACAATACTATCATCAATGGTGTAGTAGTGGAATGAGAAAATAAATGTGGCAATGACAACAGCAGCAGTACGATGTTTGTAAGATTGCTACTACTGCAGGAATTAACTTTGTATTTGCTGTGACTATTAATATGGATTAAAGAAAGGCATCCCCAGTTATCTACTCCTAAATAAATCTTCTTACCACAAAACCACAAGTGTGGAATGATTGGCCTGCTTTTGAAATTATTATCATCGGCTTTGGAATGATTAACAAGATATGTTTGTTACTTTTCCAGATTATTCTTCAAAAGACTGGTGATAGCACACCTCTCATTATGTACTGTTACCCAAAAACATTTATTCTCCACAACCGTAAATAAAATACAAATAGTTAAAATTAAAACTGACTTACACTCAGCTTAATTTTTTGAAGACTGCTTAAAATATTAATCTTTCAAAGAATATAAAACATGCTGTTGGATACTAATAACTTCTACTCCACAAATATCAAGAAACAATAGGCATGCATCCCCACAACAGATATTTAGTTGGCCTGATCAGAAAAAAAATATATTTTTATAATGCTTCTATTTAGAACCACTGTAACAAGATGAGGATGCATTTACCACAAATTAGTTTGGGTTAGGAGAGAAGTATACTTTTAAATAAGATGTATTTGTTTTGAAGTAGCACAAATAGTGTCATAACTGTGAAATAATGGAAGCATTCTCCTGTCATTGTGGCTTTAGCTGTTACCTTTAATGCTTGAGTAGTTTGACACCTGCTTGCACTTTGTCATTGTATTGTGTGAAATTCAACTAAAGATGTACTTTTATTGTTGCAATTCCTTCCTGAGTTCTGCCCCTACTGAGACAACAAATACGTATTAGAATACAGGTTGAAACATTTAATCACTGCATCTGTTACGAATCATAATACTGCAGACAGCTGTAAATGAAAATTAATAAAGTTCCTATACCATGTTTATTTTGTGAACAAAGACAAATGAGCCATTGTAGTGGTTAAACTGGTATTTCTATAATTGAAATAACAACTGCAGTTAATGCTTCTTTTCCAAATTTGTTGAGATATAGGCTTCAGAAATAGCCAAAACATCTCTCCGAGTCAATGTGTAATCACAAGAAATTAAATCCCTTATAAAACATGTTGAGAACTGGGGTAATAGAAAAAATATATTTGCTGTGCTAAATTCTTGGATCCTTCAGAAGCAGAGAGCTAAAAGATAAGACGACTTAAGCAACACACAGAACTGGCAAGGAAAGTTTAGAACCAATTCAATTGATTCCACGTATGATACTTTTCAGTTCTACTGGAGTCTACCTTAATATGTTTTTATGACTTTTATAATTCGGCAGATAACCTTGACAAAATTGACTTTTTTGTCAATGACATGACAGAAAAAATATACAAAGTACACATCTTGCATTATAGGCTGAAAACATTGCAGTATTTTGACACAGAGAATGAAGTAGTGATGCAGCATTAAAATATTGTTGGTATAACTAAGGGAATTATTTTCTGAGCTATGATATAGAATCAGGATTGCTTACACATAGTAATGCATTACTGAGTCTAATTATGGTGGCTGCCAAAAAAACAATTACTAGAAAATAGAAATCAAAGATTAAACCAGCTGTACTAGAAGTAGTGCATATAGTAACACAGATAAAACAACTGGAAACGGGATCTTTAGAAAAGGATAGGAGTAAACTACATAGGAAAAATGGGAATTGTGGAACAATATATGCAGAATAACATTCTGCAGAAGGAATGAGATCTAAAAGAAGACATGATTTGAATGAGCTATGTAATATTTGACTGAAAATGACTAGATAGATCATAAGTGATGCAACTAAAAATACGTCAATATGTTTTGTTTTAATTTATACAAATGTATGATTGCCTGTGTCAGAAGTGATAATTTAATAGATATTTCTTGTTAAAAATATAGTTAAAACATATAATAATCAGAGGCTACAATCAAGACATAAACAAGAAGCACAAAGAAGGTTATCCAGTAGAAAGGCTGTGAGCTTTGAGAAAAAAAAGCTAAAAGCATAAAAAATGAACACTACACTCTAATAAAAAAATAACTATGATAATACAATATAAGTAAATTCAATAAGTGAAGCTACATAAAAAAGATTAAAGGAACTGCAAAAGGAGGCAGATAAAGTAGTCATGCCAATACTAAATTGATAATGTTTGTAATATTTATTGTGAGATTATAGCAACTAAGCAGCCAGGTATTTCTGAAATTTTACAATTAAAAATTAATAAGGAAATGCAAGAGCACATTAAACGAAAATAATCTCTTTTATTGGAACCACTAGCAACTGTGAATATCTTGTCTTCATTAAAATACTTCTAAATCTTCCCCTAATGTTAAAATCAGAGGAATGCCACTTCTTGTCTTCAGACATCAATTAGGACATACTTGGTTTTGCATCTGGAAGGTTTAAAATTAAAAAAAAAAAACCATCTAAACAAATCAAAGGCAGCCTCTGTCAGATCAATCAATAAATCACAGTTCTAACAAGTCAGTCCTATTATACTCCCTGCCTTTAGTTGCTATTAGGCCATATTTTTATTTTTGCAGTTAAGACGGTTTAACATTTGAAAGCATTCTAATCTTCTCTAAACATTTCAGTCTGACCAGTTCCCTCTCCATAAAGAATGAGGTAAAATTCAAACACTGTTGATGATATGGCTAAAAACCTGTCCACACTATTTTTGGGGGAGATGGCTAGTGATGTGGGCTTAGTGCATATTGAATTATAGGAATAAAAGTTTACCATAACTACCAAGTTGATAACTTTGCTAGAAATGGGGTAAGCTTGCATTGAATGGCAAATCACTAATCATTAATGGGAATTTCATGGCCAAATGCAAGTGTGATTGCTGTGCTTTTTATATATAGACTTAGAGTGTGCAAAGGATACATAAGACCTCCTGCTATCTTGAATCAGCCAGTACAGTGGAAGCTATTAATTTGTTAATTTATTTGTCTTTGTTAACCGGGAAAATTCCGACTGGGCAAAACCCATTTTCAGTGGAGGCCCGGGAGAAAAGCTATACATTTAAGTTACACATGATGTTAATTTATAATTGTAGGGTAAAAAAAAATGTGTATACATGAGCTTATTTATATGACTTTTAGATATTTTTACATTTTTCTTACATGAACATAACATTTTAACACAAAAAGCAAGAGAGAAATTAACATAAATTGGATAATTATTGAATAGAGAAATAACATACAGTAACATCTGATGTATTATAGCATGATAGCTACAGGGAAAAGATCAAACCGGGGTGTTTTTATGTTTAATAATAATTTACAGACAGACAAGTAGAATGTAACTTAAAAATGATAAGAGAGATATATGAAAGGAGAAGTTATGGAAATAAACAGGAATGTAAATGGACAGAGGAAGAATTATAGCTAGTGGTGGGAAGAAAGAGAAGGGATAAAGTAAGAGTTTAGGAAATAACTGCAGTATGAAGAGAAGCGAAAAGCTACAAAAATATTGGGAAGCAAAGTAATCTGAGTAAAACTAACCAGGTGAGCAAGAAGAGCAGATCCATCCTTGGCATATGTGCTGTTTAAGCAAAGTTTTGAAGCCATTTCAGTTTTCTGTCTGTTCTATTTTTATAACAAAGCTATGCTTTATTCTAGCAAATGGCTATCATGCACTTTTGAGCCACTCAGGAGGAACTTCACCAGACCTCATATTTCATAATGCCTAGCAAAACATTCCAGTGTGATGGGAATAATCCAAAAAGGGACAGTTTCTTATTAGTTTTGTTATAAAACCAAGAGTTTGCTGATTGATAGTCTGAAGGTAAGGGACAATATATGGCTAAACTAAACTTGAATTACAAGTCTGTTAGAATCCAGCTTGGTCTGCATACCTCTCAAGTGTACCTCATTATGAGGAATGTACCTCATTTGGGGTCTTAAAAAGTTAATGTTCCTCAAAGTTCCTCAATGTTCCACATTGAAAGACTCTGTCACACATTCAGTGTTAGGAATTGTTTTAAGTGAAATCCATGGTAAATAGAAATTAATCATATTAATTCATAAAAAGATCTTCTTTATAAGTAAAACCATATTATTTTAACCATCCTAAGGCCTTCCTAGTTTGAAGGTGTTAGTAAGCCATTAGTATGTGTTCCACATTTTGCCCATTTGTTCCACATTGTGAGAGCTAGTGTTCCTCATTTTGGAGATGGAAGGTTGAGAGCTATGTTGGTCTGGCTTACAATGTTTCCTAAATTTTAAGTATTCCTATTGTAAATTCAAGTATGTGCTGATTGATATTCTGAAGACAGAAAGCAGTCTTGTCTGAAGTTTACAAATAAGAAGCTAGGAAAAGATCTGAGGAGCTCAGTTAAGCCTATAAAAGTGCTCAACATTGTTTCTGTTTTTAATAAAAAAGTTTTATTTTCATTTCTTGTGCTGTCACATTTCTTAATTTTATTATTTCTACTATAACAATTGGTTTGGCATCTTGTAACTGGACCAAAAAAAAACAGAAGGTCATGAGTCAAAAAGAACATTTATCCTCACCTTGATGAGAGATCAAATCAGACTGAGATAAAAAAATGTAAGGAGTATAACTAGACAAAAATATTATTGTGGGAAGGGCAATACCCTTTGTACCAGACCATACTTCAAGAGAACCTTTGTTAAAGTAATACAATGTTACTTACATAATTAAGAATGGATCATACAGATTCAAATGTTTATCATAATTTGGATCCAAGTTCTGCATAGAAATGCTAGCAAAACATTACACTCCTTATTCCAAATGGGATATCAAGACTTCTATGCCAGTGGATGTTTTAGCTTCCGGGGAAAGGAAGTCATTATCTTTAAGAGAAGTACTAATTTGCTTGTTGATCTTATTACATACCTCATTCAAAAGATGAGAGAAATTGATGGAGGAATGCATCAGAGTGCCTAAGCATTGTAAGAAAAAAAAATCTTCAACTATTTTATTAAGATTTGAGAGTCCAGAAACAAAAATATGTTATCATCAGTACTGCTTGCCATATTACTTATCTTTGTCTTCAACAAAAGCACTTACCGTATTATGTATCTTTGTGCATGCAGTAATTAAATGTAAGTAATTATGTAATAAAAAGTTATTACAATCATCAAAAAAACTCTGACGGAAATTGCTGCAGGGTAGATGTAATAAAATGGTGTAGAGAATGCAAAGTCATCAATAGAAAAATGCCTTTAATATAAATTAATGGTAAACACTGATAAATGAGGTAACCATGATTACAACAATGGAACATTCTGCAATATTATTCTTAATAAACATGCTTTACTGAATGAGGTAATGTCAGAACAAGGTACACTTGCTTGCACAAAACTTATAATCCATGATTATCACAATATAATTTAATACTGTTGTGTAATCTTAATAATAAAATCAGTAGGATTTAAGGGTCTATATTATTTCTTCAACAGCTTAGGTTGTTGAATGCTCAATGATCGACACCTAAGCATCGAAGTTTCAAAATCGTGAACTGCCATATAAGTGAATTCTTTCCTCGCGAAAGAATTCACTTGGCTGTTATCGGGGATTTGTCCTTTCCGCAATATAGAGTGATGTCGGAGTTGGTATATTCCGGGTGGGCCCAGTGAATTCTTTCTCGAGGAAAGAATTTGTGTATATGGCTGTTTGCAATTTTGAAACTTCAACACTTAGGTGTTGATCATTAAGTATTCAGCAACCTAAGCTGTTGAAGAAATAATATAGATCCGGATTTAAGTACACAACTGAAAATTCCATTTTTCCACAGGACAGATATACTTTTACAAAAGTTTCAGATGCTACACAGGTGCCACCTAAAAAGTGATATCATCAAAATAGATTTTTAATAAACAAGAAAAAAAAAACATAATCTGTGCTGTTGCTTTAGCCAGTTTCTTCTGAATGTATTTGACTTACTTAAAAGTGATTCAAATGAAACAAAAAGTAAGTAATAAACTCATCACTACACTTCACAATGGTCATTGTACTTACTGTCTCACTATATTGTATTGTTGTTTTTTATACTTCATCATTCACCAGGTTTAACATGTCCAAATATCAAGTTGTTGAATTTTAACATATGACTTCACATACCTAATTCTAAATACTGTTCCAAGATTATCACTATAGTTGTCCAATGCATTATTTTTTTTCAGATGTGTGAGTTTGGTATGCTTATCAGTAAATAGGTCTGTCTATGTATAATCTGGATGCAGGTCATGTGTTTTTTCTATTATACCACACATTACTCAGGCAGTAAAGACAAACATTTGGCATTGAGAATGCACAAAGTTTATTGATCTTATTGATCTGGGTGGTATTCAGAGGATAATGGATGCAGAGACTCAAGGAACAATAGATTTGGTTTAGGCATTCACTATATTGGGTTGTCTCAGTCCAAAAATATTACAGTTAAGTGATTGGACAATTGCATTCTGGGTTTCATATACTTTATGGCAGTAATCACAGAGAAAGAACTAAAGCAAGCTCTGCCTTTATTGAGTTACTTTCTTATTATCAGGAAGGCACATTTTATAGAAGGAGATCTATCATTGCTATGGCAGGATCAATAATTCAGAAAGCTTACGGCTTTAGATAAACAGTTAAGATGGGAATTAAGGCAAACAGATACATGGCTTTGCATTATGATTGTTAAACCAAGAGCCAATCTAAAGTGATCAGAAGATTTAATAGATCCCATATTAAAATTATGCTGGGCTTTTAATGTTGGTAATTGCATGAGGCTATCTTGCATGTTTCTTCACATTTGCACTATTTGTGAGGGCAGGCATTCTGCATCTAAGTGTTTAAGAAAGGCAATGGTAGTTCACTGGTGAATTACACAGTAGTTATGGTTAATAATTTTGCACATATATAAATGGAGGACAGCTATATTCCCTTTCAGGCTTTCAACACAACCATTCATTTAGTAGATTCAGATAAGCCAGCATGAGTCTATTAACTTTGCTACTTTTGTTATTTTATTGCAAAAAAAAAACATAAAACAAAAACAAAGTGACAACTCATAACTGATTTGTTAAATGGCTTTAGGTTGGGTTTTAAATCAAGTACAATCTTTGTGCTAACTCATCATCTTGAAAAAACATTAAAATGGTAAAAGCTAAGGACTTTTTAGTAAATGATTTATTAGCTAAGGAAACAGGCAGAATAGCCAATCTATTCCAGAATCCACCATCCTTTATAGTCTCTTCCCTTGCCCTGGTATCCTAAAAGAAGAATGGAAAATTTAAATTAACACATTATTTCTCTTTCCCAAGAACACTTTGGTCAATGAAAGGCACTAACAACAAAGATGCTAAAGTTCAATACTCCTCACTGGATGATTTGAGTCATATAACAATTCAAAGACCCTTGGTTAGCCAAGACTGTCATAGAATCTGCTTTTCATCTCTTTCCCATTCAATAACAAGATTGGCACCTGCTAGGCATGCAATGTAAAGACAGTTATTATTTTTATTTATCCATGCATTCTTCTTCTTCTTCTTCTTTCAGCTTTTCCAGGTTAGGGATTTCCACAGTGGATCACCTGTCTGCTCATGATTGGCAGTGGAGTTTTACAGTGTCAAGTTGCCAGCTTGGCGTCCAACCTTCTACAGAAGGCACACACATGCATGCACTCATGCCTAGGGCCAGTTTGAGTGTCCAATCCACTTACAGTATGTCTTTTGGATGTGGGAGGAAATCAGAGCACCCAGTGGAAACCCACGCAACCACAGGGAGGACATGCAGACTCCGCACAGAAGGCACCCCAGCTGAGGATCAAATCATCTTTAATTCGGAGACATGCAACAGGAAGTTAAATGATATTTCATTACAAATTAAACTATACGGAGAAAAGTTAAGAGGCATAAAACAGAAAAAGTTGTTGAGAGATGTACAAGATTTCAGGATGGGCAATATTTTCATTTGGGAGAGAAATAATGAGAATCAGGTGAACCGTAGTGAACGAATACCCCATCAGCAACAGAGAAATCAAGATGTGGGTGGAGCTGGACGCTTGAATTTGGCGCCAACAGAACGGGCTCTGAATAACACCTTAGAATCCAACAGCGACAATAGAGTAATCCTTACAGTTAACACCGAGGAGTCAACACCGCCACCGAATCAATTGGCCCTTCAACCCAATGACGATTCCATTAGAACTGGCACGATTAGGAAAAATCATGCAACACACACCAGGAATATTGAGGCTCCTTTTCCAATAAGGACATATCCGAACACCAGGGGGAGATCAGCGAGTCGAGGTCCGAGAAAACGGAAGTCATCAATGAACAGGTATGAGACCAACAACAAAAGGAACTGGAATTGACTTTGTTGGTTTTCAATCTTTCTAAATATAAGCTATGTACTTCTGATGTATCGCTACTTAACAAAGGATTGAATTATGTACCATCTCAATATAGTAGACTAACAGACACCCTTGTAGATTTGAGGTTGTTTGCTAGAAAAATAGCGTTGAGACTGTTTTTTAAAAAACAATTAGATTCAGCAGGTACAATGGAGAATGTGTTTAAACCTAGGAGCACTTTTTCACCAACTCTGCCAACAGATGTTGAATGTTTTGTGAAATGTTGTGAAAAGGATTTTTACACACTATATGCGGAGAAACATATAAGAAATAGGTTCATTAATCTCAATAGAGCTGAATATGAATCGTTGAAACTTTTGAAAGCTAACAGGAATATAGTCATCACTAATGCCGACAAGGGTGGGGGGGTAGTAGTGCTTGATAGACATGACTATGTACAGAATATAGAGAGCAATCTACAATTAAATACCACCTATCAAGAATTGACATTTGAAGATGTTATGAAAACAATTAACATAGTTAATGAAAGTTTGTACGACACTTTAATGTGTCGGCAAGTGAGCAAGGAGATGTTTGATTTTCTTTACATTAAAGAACCTTTAGTACCAGTTCTGAAAGGTTTGTCTAAGATCCACAAGGAAGTAGAACCGATACCCATGAGGCCAATAGTATCTGGCAGATCATGGGCTACTTACAACATCTCGGTCTTTATAGAAAAAATGCTGAGGCCGATAGTGAATACTGTGAACACTATCCTTAGAGACACGCAACATCTGTTAAAGGACTTAGCTACCTTTGACTCTCTAGATAGGACTAATGGGAAATTACTTTTGGTAACCCTAGATGTCCGTGATTTATTCACATGTATTCCTAACGAATATGGAACGCAGGCAGTGAGAGAAACTCTGGTGTTGAATAGTAAGTTCTCAAGGAATAGGCAGATATTAATCAACCAGTTATTAGAATTGGTATTAGAATGTAATGTATTCACATTTCACAATAAATACTACCTACAAACATGGGGTGTCGCTATGGGCACCCCATGTGCTAATTCTTATGCAAACCTGGTATTACATCATTGGGAACAAGCACATGTGTTTAATAGCAGCTGGATGAAACAGATACGCATCTACAGGAGGTTTGTAGATGATGTGTTTTTGGCATGGGATGGGACTATTCAGGAACTGGACAGTTTTGTGCAATATTTAGAAACCACTACCACTTTTCTGAAATTCACTTATGAAAGTTCTTATAGGGAGGTTAACTTTTTAGATTTAACTCTATTTTATGACACAAATGATAAATTGTCATACAGACTTTTTAGAAAAACTTGCTGGAGGAACACCCTCTTGGAATACAGCAGCATGCATCCGAGATATATGTTCGCAGGCATATTGAAAGGACAATTCTCGAGGCTTACCAGGCTTTGCAATGATATGGAAATCTTATGCAATGAAGCTGACAATCTGGAAAAAATGTTTGTAGCTAGAGGGTATAAAAGCAATATAGTGAAAAATATGAGGAATCGTGTTATACCTGATGGGAATGTGAATACCATTGCGAGGGAGAATAAGAAGAGATCCAATGAAGCCAGAGAGACACAGCTACCTATTTTGTTTAAACAGAATACAAAAATCAACTACATATTGAAATACACCAATGATATACAAGAGATCAAAAAGATTATATATAGACATTGGAACCTCCTTGGGGTTAATGATGATACCAGGGTAATAGTAGGTGATAGACCCAGCTTCGTTTTCAAGACATGTGATAATTTAAAAACATTATTCTCTTACAATTCTAATGACAAGCCACCGATAGAGGAGACAACATCTGATAAGATTGGAACTTTTCCCTGCAACCATTGTAGCATGTGTCAACACATAAGCTCCACCCAGGAATATGCACATCCTAGTGGACATTTTCACTTTACACCCAGGAGCTATACGAACTGTGACACTATGAATTTGATTTATATGGCAAACTGCGAGCTATGTCCAGCGTTCTATGTTGGCCTCACTAAGAGGAAACTAAGAGAGCGCATATATAATCATACTTATGATATACGCAAACAAAATGAACTTAATGCGTTGGCCAAGCATATCAGTTCTAATCCTACGCATAGTTTCAAATTCAGAGTGTTACAGAACATCAGAATTAGCGTGAGAATGGGTGACAATGAGAAAGTTTTAGCCAAACTAGAGATGGATTGGATATTTAGATCCGGGGCACATCGTGCCCCGGGTATAAACAATTATGTTTCCATAAAACCATTCCTAGAATAAGAGGGTAATTGCTGCTAAGAAGTCTAGAGCAATTTGAGTCCATGTGACAATATTTATATTTTAAGCATAGATAGTTCTCTGATACTCTGTAATATTTATAGATCCTACATGGAATACATGAACGATCCATTAAGGATCTACTCCTAAACTTTTGAGAAAATAGTTCAAGACCAGAGGTACTAGTATACATTAGGGTTTAGTCATTTAATTTTATTTATTATTTTTTCAGAGAATAGATTTAGCTTCATGGGATAAGATGTCCAACAGTGTAGTGAGAGTAGAACATATGCTTTTAGATCTTATGTCAATATGTATATTTAATAATATATAATTGGACCTCTCCCACTAAGAGGATACTGTGATGGGAATTTGGTCATGTATACATTTTAGTTTATATTAGGTTTATTTTCACCATAGAATATACACAATATCACGGGGTAAGGCACACCAACAGTGTTGCGGTAGCATAACTTATATAGTTTCAGATTTCATTTTTGTATTAGCAATTAACAACAACGCATTTATTTTATTTTATTTATTTATTTATTTATTTATTTATTTACAGCTATTTAAGGCCATGAATTCATTGGCCTTATGTATTTCTCAATGTGGTTCTTTGTAGGTCTGTTAGGTTGTGACTAGTATTAACAGCATGATGAATTTTTCATCTGACATTTAATATATTATTACATCTAATAGCACAAGACACTTTATATATATAAAAAAAAATTTTATTCAGTGATTTGCACTGTTTACAGTTATTTAGGTCACCCTCTTTAGAATCATGGAGCCCTCTTGATAGAGAGATTGCTCTCTAGTTGGTCCACGGACCATTTATGAGTGTAGTTGAACTAAGGTACATGAGGGGAGACACTGATTTTACTTCCTTGCTATTCACTGATGTTGAAGCATCATTTATTTGGAGCAGGATATGCGACCTGTTCAAATCTGAACGAGCTACATACTTGAACCTAATAATAATATGGGTTTTGAATATATATATATATATACTTTTTAATAATTATTTTTTAATAATTATTTTTAATAATATTCAACAGTTCATTATCTTGTTTTAGTTTTATGGACGTAGAGCCAGTATAATCACCAACAAGTCACATACTAAGTTTCCTCACACACTTGACACAGGAGAGATGTCATGTTAAATAGATCGGGTGCATTTGAAGTTCCCTCGATGCCCTAGTTATTTTGAATCGCAAGCAATGATGACATCTTGTAGGAACAGCAGCCATCAGGCTGATTGACTTGGATTTCAGAGTAAATGTACTTCCGATTTATATAGGAGTACACAAGTGCGTTACTGTAGTTTCAGTCTGTTTATTTGGGGAAATAGTTGATGACATCACATCATGGTATTCTATGACTCTCCTTTTATTACTCAATTATTTAAATATTGTCACAATGAACAGTAATTCTTCGCATATTATTAAATTGGTTTTAATACACTTTATTGTGTCTGCAGTGTCCGCTTTGGTAGATTTGTGTTTTGAATATCACTGTTTTATGCTTGCTATAAGCTATAACCTTGAGATGATGCATCTAGCGACACTCAATGATATGTTATAATAAAAAATTTTTTTGCATCAGACAAAGGACGATATAGACTTAACTAAGAGTCATGAACATGTATATACACATATATACATGTTCACCTATATAGGATTTTTAACTCTGCATTATCTGATGTAACTGAATTAATTTCATTGATTAAATTTCGTTTGTATGGTATTATGTTACAAAGTTTTTAAAAACTTTTTTAGTATACATATATATATTTCTTAACAGTAGTAAATATGATGAATTTTTATTGTAATATTGTGTCAGCATATTAATATACAGTGATTTATTATTAGATTCATTAGCAAGCATTATACATCAACAAAAGTGTTTGCAGTCACTGTTGTCATTATTATTTTTGTTTTGTTTTGGTCTGGTCCATGCTTGAATTTTGAAACTCTGTTTGCAGAGTTTGGCCATGACTGAGTTAACGTATTTTTCAACTTAATTATGCACTTAATTAATGTCTTAATTAGATAATGAATTGTGCAATGATTTGATCAGCTGATACTGTTTTAGTATAAAAACTCTGTATGCACACAAGTATGTTGTATCTGAAGAAGCTTGCTAGCGGCAAGCGAAAGCGCTTATCCATTTTATTCATTCCTTGGAATAAAGTTTTCTACTGGAAAAGGTGTTTTCGTGGTGTATCCTGATCAGTTACTTTTGGTGAATTTATCTTCTGAATGTATTTGACTTACTTAAAAGTGATTCAAATGAAACAAAAAGTAAGTAATAAACTCATCACTACACTTCACAATGGTCATTGTACTTACTGTCTCACTATATTGTATTGTTGTTTTTTATACTTCATCATTCACCAGGTTTAACATGTCCAAATATCAAGTTGTTAAATTTTAACATATGACTTCACATACCTAATTCTAAATACTGCTCCAAGATTATCACTATAGTTGTCCAATGCATTATTTTTTTTCAGATGTGTGAGTTTGGTATGCTTATCAGTAAATAGGTCTGTCTATGTATAATCTGGATGCAGGTCATGTGTTTTTTCTATTATACCACACATTACTCAGGCAGTAAAGACAAACATTTGGCATTGAGAATGCACAAAGTTTATTGATCTTATTGATCTGGGTGGTATTCAGAGGATAATGGATGCAGAGACTCAAGGAACAATAGATTTGGTTTAGGCATTCACTATATTGGGTTGTCTCAGTCCAAGAATATCACAGTTAAGTGATTGGACAATTGCATTCTGGGTTTCATATACTTTATGGCAGTAATCACAGAGAAAGAACTAAAGCAAGCTCTGCCTTTATTGAGTTACTTTCTTATTATCAGGAAGGCACATTTTATAGAAGGAGATCTATCATTGCTATGGCAGGATCAATAATTCAGAAAGCTTACGGCTTTAGATAAACAGTTAAGATGGGAATTAAGGCAAACAGATACATGGCTTTGCATTATGATTGTTAAACCAAGAGCCAATCTAAAGTGATCAGAAGATCTAATAGATCCCATATTAAAATTATGCTGGGCTTTTAATGTTGGTAATTGCATGAGGCTATCTTGCATGTTTCTTCACATTTGCACTATTTGTGAGGGCAGGCATTCTGCATCTAAGTGTTTAAGAAAGGCAATGGTAGTTCACTGGTGAATTACACAGTAGTTATGGTTAATAATTTTGCACATATATAAATGGAGGACAGCTATATTCCCTTTCAGGCTTTCAACACAACCATTCATTTAGTAGATTCAGATAAGCCAGCATGAGTCTATTAACTTTGCTACTTTTGTTATTTTATTGCAAAAAAAAACATAAAACAAAAACAAAGTGACAACTCAGAACTGATTTGTTAAATGGCTTTAGGTTGGGTTTTAAATCAAGTACAATCTTTGTGCTAACTCATCATCTTGAAAAAACATTAAAATGGTAAAAGCTAAGGACTTTTTAGTAAATGATTTATTAGCTAAGGAAACAGGCAGAATAGCCAATCTATTCCAGAATCCACCATCCTTTATAGTCTCTTCCCTTGCCCTGGTATCCCAAAAGAAGAATGGAAAATTTAAATTAACACATTATTTCTCTTTCCCAAAAACACTTTGGTCAATGAAGGCACTAACAACAAAGATGCTAAAGTTCAATACCACTCACTGGATGATTTGAGTCATATAACAATTCAAAGACCCTTGGTTAGCCAAGACTGTCATAGAATCTGCTTTTCATCTCTTTCCCATTCAATAACAAGATTGGCACCTGCTAGGCATGCAATGTAAAGACAGTTATTATTTTTATTTATCCATGCCTTCTTCTTCTTCTTCTTCTTTCAGCTTTTCCAGGTTAGGGATTTCCACAGTGGATCACCTGTCTGCTCATGATTGGCAGTGGAGTTTTACAGTGTCAAGTTGCCAGCTTGGCGTCCAACCTTCTACAGAAGGCACACACATGCATGCACTCATGCCTAGGGCCAGTTTGAGTGTCCAATCCACTTACAGTATGTCTTTGGGATGTGGGAGGAAACCAGAGCACCCAGTGGAAACCCACGCAACCACAGGGAGGACATGCAGACTCCGCACAGAAGGCACCCCAGCTGAGGATCGAATCAGAGACCCTCTTGCTATAAAGTGGCAATGTTAACCACTGCATCCATCCCTATAGGTTGTTAATTGGCCTGTGCTGCCTTTAATCATTTCAGTTCAGCTTTACAATGATGCCAGAAGGAAATGTTTCTTTGCAGGTGGAAGTTCACTATTTTGATGATTTTCTGATTGTGAGAAAAAGGAGAATCAGGAGCTAGGGATGGCATTCAATCATTCTTGGATCTTTGTAAAAACGTTGGTGTTATCACTTGGTAAGATTGAAGTCCCTGCAACAATACTTAAATGTTTAGGGCTTGAGATATATATGTTCCCTCTTCCACCTATCATTTTCAAAGAACACAGAGAACTTTTTTTTCTTCCATCCAGTATTTTTTAACTGAAAAAAAAGTTTCAATAGGTGAAGTCATGGAACTTGCTGGCTTATTGAATTTTGCATTCAGGACTATCATTCTGGGCAGGACTTTCATTTGATTACTGTCCAACCTCTTGCAAGGTGGTTGCAAAAATCATCATAAGTGGCAATGGCATAACAGGTTGCATACACACTTTTGGTGCTGGAAGACGAGACAACTGTGACCTCCATTTGCACTCCCAGTGGTAGGTTTGCCAGCACTGCAGGTCAGCAATAGGAGTGTGTCTTCCTTCAGATGAGATATAAACCAAGGTTCTGTGTGCTTGAATTAGGAGTAGCTTAGGTGGATATGAAAGATCCGTTGGTACATGTTGAAAAGAGTAGGGGTTTTATTTATTTATTTACACTTATTCTTATTACATAATATGTACATACATTTCTTAAAATTCATATACTTCAAAAATAAACTTGAAATAAAAATTATAAAGCAGCTATTCACAAAAAAGATCAAATCAAAATTTAGATAAGAGAAGTTATCTTCCCTAACACTTATTTCATACCCTATAACCAATTCAGAATCCCAAATTTGATTATAGAACAATGCTTTATATCTCATATTTTATACAATACATAAAATGATTATTAAAAATGTATCTAACCTGTCACATTTTTCTACATCTACTGAGTTATAATATCCATATCAATTTTTAAGAAAATTTCCCCCTCAAAACCTCTAGCAAATAATTTACAAATCTCTTGTGTCCATTTACATTTTAAGGCAAAGTGATTTGTAGTTTCTACATTTTGACATATATTACATAGTTGGTCTTTAAACTGCTTATATTTCATAGCACCTTTAATCGATAATTTTTCCTAATATAAGTTTTCATAAAACATGTTTAAATCATTCTAAACTATGTTAATAGCTTTCTTTTTTCCCATACCTTCATATAATAAAATTGCTTCATAATCTCCCCTTACCATTTTTTTCTATTAAAGGGTCATCCCATCTCAATTTTCCATCTACAGATTATATCATAATACTGTTTTTCCTCATATGTCAGAAACAAATTTTTATAGCCTTCTTCCCATACAACTCTATACTTCAACAATATTATGTTACCTAAAAAGTCTTTTCCCTTGTTTTATTTTTTGAAAACTCCAGTAAACAAGTATGACATTAGAAAGTATATAGGACCAAAACCACCCTCACTTTTAGCACAAGAAAGCACACCTCTCTTAATTGTTTTCAGTATCAAACTCAAAATGAAATATAAAATGGTCTCTAAAACTTAATTTTCAAATTCTTTAGGTAACACAAACACACCCCAAATAACCTAATTTACCTATAATAAAAGAATGAGCCAGAAAAATGTTTTAGAAAAAAGATAAGCATTATCCACATATTCACAATACTGCTTACTTCCTGAAAAAGATCACTCTATTACAATAATCTCTCTATTTCCATATGTAATATTGAATATACTTATTTCAGCACAAGAAAAATAAATACCAGCAATTTTAACAATATCTATCTCTAATAATTTTTAATCCTACAAAACACAAACATTGCCAAATCTCAAAAAACCTTAACCTAATTCATTCTTTATTTTTACTTATAATTATTAAATAATCAGCATATGATAAGTAGACTGGCATATTAGCCAAATTATACAGAAATAAAGCACATCTTAGTACATTTATTTTTGCTGTTTCAATAATAGCATTTATAATTTTGGTTTACCTTTAAAACCACGTATTGCAGAAGGGCGAACAGAACATTCCGAAAGGTAGTTTGCAAGGTTTGCAAATGCCGAATGGAAAAAGGTTTGAATGTGCAATGAGCAAATGCACAGTGAGATTCACTCATTGCACATTCGACATTCAGGGGCAGAGTGCACTATAGTGGGGATCAGGAAATGGTTCCTTTCCCCACTGTAGTGCAATCTCAGAGTTAGAATAATAAAGTAGGGGGGTGTGGGGGGTGCAGCCTGCTTTACACTTTGTTTTTTTTTTCTTCGACTTTCACATTCGAAAAACATTGCATCTGCTATTCGATTTGGTGTTTTTCAAACATGTAGGTTTGTCGACATTGTCAGTTATATGGTTTCGAGTCGCTCATATGAGCAATCTAACCAATGCAATTCATGGCTTTAAAGGTAAACCTTTATAATCAGAGAAAATAAAATGCCACTTAATTGGCATCCTTGCTTTAACCCTGTAGAACTTTTAATATCCTTACTAAACCAATCATTTATTAATATTTTAACATATGTATTTTAGATACACTATCTATGATCTGTGTTTCTTTTGAGATACCATATGCATTTAATATTGAAAGCATTGCATCGTGTTCAACAGAATTATATCCCTTTTCAACATCACAAATTGCCAGTCTTCCTTCACATTCTTTTTTAATGCTACTTTTAATTTCTTTACATATTGCTAATAAATCTTTAATGTTTCTAAAACAACACTATGGGTGGCATTCAATAAAATATGTGTAGGTTCTGTGCAGAGCCTACATGGAGTGTATTCATGTATGCAATACTGCTCAAAGCACGGCATTGCGCAGCATCGTGCCATGAATATTAATGATGTGTGGCTCACATAAGCAAGGTTTTATGGCTCACACTGGTGTTGTTGGCTGCGAAACCTCTACACTGAGAACACACAACCCTTTACTGCGAGAAATGTGTCCAAATGCTAAACTAATGGGTATAAAAGGCCACACAGAGGGACTGTTTTACTTTGTGTTAGCATGCATTTTTTGAAGGATATGAAGTCTGAAACAGAAATGTATGTCCTTATATATTGATAACAATCTTTAGTGATTTCCCAGTAAACCACATACATCACATATTTTACAAGGAACAACCCAAAAATATGATGCTAATATCTGGACATTCTGCAAAACTATGGACTTTTTGTGTTTTAATTTCTTTTTTTTTTCTTGTTTTTTTTTGTCCAGTGTTTACATGATGCACCTCCTGAAATGAACATGTTTAGCTGTGCTCATCTGGTTTGCCTGAAGTGCAGCAGTGCACAAACTGGAGGAATGGACCACCCAGGTTGTAGACAGTTTTTTTTTTCATTTTTTCATTTTTTTTCTTCCCTACAGCACAGCAGGGTAGGCCTGTTTCACGGGATCCACCTGCCCACACCACTGGCTACAGCACTGCTGCCCAAGGCATCTAGTACAGAACCTGGTAGCACCTCCTCTACCACCCTGCACTACCCATTCCTTTAGGTAGTTTTAGCTGGAGGATAGGCTCCTCAGATAGTTCTGCCTAGAGGTTAGGCCTGTGGCTCACTCTGGGAGCAGTGGTGGAGGTGGTGAGCTTATCTCCTGACAGGAACTGCCAGGGATGGTGCATAGAATTGCACACTGCACTGTGGGTGCACACCTGTACTGGCTGGAGTGCCTCATGCAGAGCACTCGTAGGAGGCACAGATGTCGGGCACTGCAGCCAGCAGCACAGTGAGATGACAGTGATCACACTCCACTGGACAAGATTCTCACTGTCAACTTCCTCAACATGCATGGGACCTGAATTTCCCACCCTCTCCCTGAACATGGTGTTCAACCATCTCATCTGTCCTTCACCATCCTTTTTTCTTGTCTTGTCTGTCTGCAATTTCTTCTTACCTCACTCAGACATTCCTTCATCCTTTCCCCAACATTCCTCTCTCTCTCAAAAAAAAAATAACTAAATAAATAAATAATTGGGCACCTGTCCCACAAAAAGGAAAAAAAAAATCATCCTATTCAGAGCTCTCAATTTTGCACACATGTGTTCATGACACACATGATTTGGTCCAATTCCCCATATAATAGATTGTGTTGTGGTCACCCCTCTCGCTCTGCAGTTGACAGTCCAAATTTTGTGAATATATGTTCATGTTTCTTCTTGAAGAAATGGGTAACTATGGTTCCAAATAATTGGTGAAAGCGCTTAGTGATTGGACATTGTATGTACAAGAATAAAAGTTGGAGTGTGATTCGTGCTCGTTGTCGGGATTTTCTTTCTTTTGTTCTTAGTGACACCCGGGTTGGGTTTGTTTGTGTTTTGTGCTCTTTCTTGCATCCTTCCTGGACATTTCTTCCTTCCTTTCACTTTTTTCTTCTACATACTTGCTACTCATTTTACCACTTTCCTGTCTTCCCAGTTGTTTTCTTTAAAGGATTATTGTGTGATGGTGCACACCATGCACCAACATGAAGCAATGGTAAACAGCAGCAATATAAATAGATATATTTAAGTATCATACACACGTGTAAAATGACTGCTTCCACCTGTATTTGAGCCCAGTACCATCTGCGTCCAACAACAATGGATTAACACTTGTTCCCGCAGAGTCATTTAGCTAGCAGATGTATGTAATACATTCAGTAGTAAGTGACACAGTTTAGGAATGATTTCCCTTTGTACTCTCCCATGCTTGTACCCCATCTTCTTCTTTAGTAAATTTCTGCGAAGCAGCATTGTGCAATCCCCTGTAATGTTTTAAAAGCATTATTGCTTGGCACTCATTTAGTTTTTTACAGCAGTAGTGCATGATGTTGTGTGATGCTGCACATCGCACAGCATTGATAAGCAATGCTCCTACCAAAATATTTTACTGTATTACCTATAGCTATAGTATTTGCCCTAAATGAATCTTCTTAAAAAAGTGCACTTTAAAATTTTACAACAAACCTACTAAAAATAACATAAAACATATCATAAACCAGAATATACATAGATTCAAAAACTGCACAGTGTTGCACAGATAAAAAGCTAAAGAAATGACTTATGATCGCTCAAATTTGAAGCAATCTCTTTTTTAGTTCACTAACTATTGATATTGTTTAAACCAGAGAAAAGTGTTGCATTAAATTTTAACTGCCAAAACATTTCTCTGTTTAAAAGCTTAATGTTATGTTATTTTTAGTAGATTTGTTGTAGATTTTTAAAGTGTAATTTTTTAAGAAGATTCAATTTTTAATCGTATTGGTTTGGCATATATGGGGGTCGTGGTTTGTTAAAACTATATTATGCTCAGCTGTAGGTTTAGGTTTGGTTCTGATGATATCATTCCCTTGACGAAAGCACTTAACCTTACCTTCTTGGATTTGTGCCGTTGGAAGCTTTTAGTAAAACCTTTTTGATAAACTGAGTCCTGGTCCTTTGGAGCTCCTGGCTTATTTTTGAGTATTTTGGTGAAGTTTACTGGGAAGATTAATTTCCATTTTGTGTGATAACCAATAAATGTGTTGTAACTTTTAATGTAAAATAACCCTACTGTTGAGATGCATACATACAGCATGAGTCTCACATCAGTGCCAATCTACCAGCATGGGTTTGCACATTCAGTTCTTGGTCTTTGACAGCTGTGGAAAAAATCAGAACAGAACAGAATACCATTAAGCATACCAATCCTGACTATATCGAGCTTTTAACTCTGACAAGTAGTCTATGTAAGTTATACTTACACATGTGTCGGGTGCCCCCAATCCTACATTCCTCCATCTGATGGTCAAGCGCATCCCTCATTCTCATTCTGAGGTCTCTGTAGTGAATTCTACATTGTTCACAAGTGCAGGGGATACCAGTAGTATTGGACAGAGCCTGGGACAGACTATTCCATACCACTGCCTTGTAACCTGAACTATGATAGCCCCTCTGCAACATTATGGGCCCATGTTCATTCACTAGGAGACAAACAACCACTTTGGACTCCTGGACACCTCATCTTTGAGCACAGAATCTCAAAAACTCTCCAGGAACACTTGCCATGCCTATCACAGATCAAGACCAAAGTAGAAAGAAATTTTTACCACTAATTGCAGGTATTGCGCTTACTGGGA
Source organism: Protopterus annectens (assembly GCF_019279795.1). NCBI lineage: Eukaryota > Metazoa > Chordata > Ceratodontiformes > Protopteridae > Protopterus > Protopterus annectens. The sequence continues at coordinate 326,610,636 of NC_056734.1, read as the reverse complement.
GTGCACACTTTCTGGATATGCAACATTTAAAAGTGTTGCACAGCATTTACCACTGTGCAAATGTATTGTGCGACAGTGTGTGTGCTGTGAAATGTGTTCACAAGATGACCAATGCTATTAAATGAATGTATGTGGTGTATGTTTGTGGCTGTTTGTGTCCTAACTGTTACCCAAGTCACCCAATTGTCTGGTTTATGCACTGTCGCTCAATGTGCAAAAGGGATGTGCACAGCCAAAGTCATTTGTGCTAAGTGGTGCATTGTACAAACAGTGATCTCTGAAAAGAAATAAAAAAATTATAAAAAATGGAGAATTAACTGAAATGTGGAAAATCAATCCATGGCATACACAGTAGAAACTGTTGGTACACATGAGATATGACTACATAGGTTCGGATCCCAACTGTCACTTCAATGCACTGCCAGAAAACAGGAGGGGGGACTTATCCATCTTTGCCCCATGAACAGCTTTTCAGCAAATTTCTCACACAATAAAATGCAACTGAATGTACACTGATATCAAGGCATGACCTTCTATTTGTAAATATATTCTATGCAAAGTATTTGGATGTAGTGCACTTGGTGATCACACAATCGGCTATGATTATTCCTTGCAAATATACATCTGTGTCCTACCTTTCTGTGTTTCTTGGTCATTCATCAGTTATATGGCCAGTAGTCAGTGACATGGAGTGTTTTAGTCAGTCTATATCATTTGCCTCAAAATGTGTATAATGATATTAAATGGGAACACTATAATATGCAGTTGCCATCAAATGAATGGCAGGTTGGATGGCACAAACAAGCACAGACTGCTGTATTGGGGGGTAAGTAAAGGTGAATTCCTGTCATGGCACATGCAAGGGTATACTGTTCTTTCAAGGGGATTGGACCCAAGCTGAGCTGCTGTTGTGGCACAAACAAGGATATGTTGCTCTTGTTACTCTCCTTGTTTTGCATCCTGCCAGTTTGATCTTGTGAGGGGGTGAAGCTGGAAACTGCTGTGTGTCTCATTACTTTCAAACTTCTCTCTGTTATGATTTGCCATTACAAATGTATGGTGCTAAACTGTGGATATGTAGTGATCATCATTACTTTGGAGAGGTATCAATGTGTGAATCTTTGAGGTCTGAGGCCTACTATTTGCTAGTGGACACATACACTCTGCTGTCACATGTAACATTAATTTCTTGTCAAATCTTTGACCTTGTACTTCCTTAATGTACCAAGTGATGAAATACAAAGACATGTCATAATATTATTATACAATACAGCACATGTGCAGTACTTACCTTGTAAATCCAGCAGTTGCCACATAGTTAGTTCAGGGTTGACCGTGATGCAAGTATTACACAATCAATACATAGGGAGGTAAAGGCTGTGGCTCTGAGGTGATGCTAGCAGAGGTCGCAGGGTTCCTGTATTGTGTTCCTGTCCACCCCATAGCACTCTAAAATGTCCATGTAGCAATTATTGCAGCACACAACAGTGCTACCAGCACTAAATGTTCTACAAGGAAACAGCTCCAGTACTTATTATTAATGCCCACTCCTCCAGCCATGTCTAAAGGTCAGTTCCCTGTGCTTTCTCCTATTAGCTTGGTGAGCTTGGGCATCCTAAGGCAATGTGGCAACTGCCTCATGTACATTGACAACCCTCTCTTCTTACCTCTCAACACTCAGACTTGCAAGAGATGCACTTATATATCCAAATTGGAAGCCATGCACTCTGCAGCCAAGACCGGTATAGCTGGACAAGAAGAGAAGGTCAACACTTGCACCACAACACATGGAACACATAGCCCTCCAGAACACACATCAGCACTGCCTTCACATAAAAACACAAACCAGACACCCACCCTCGCGGAGGATCTCAATAAAAATCTACACAATCAGCAGAGACCTCCAAGGCAGAAATGCACTCAACACCACAACACAACACTAATCATGAGACACATAACTCTCCTAAACAGTGTGCCACAAAACCAAAGCCCCTAAGGCAAAACAGTATGCCCAACACACTAGTCATAAGTGACTCGATAGTGAGGCACACTGATGTCCCACGTACTAGGTAGAATAAGGAGAAAGCAACAGTCAGCTGCCTGTCAGGTGCCAGGATCCACCACATAATGCATGCACTCAGGTCCCTCAACAACATGTACAAATATAACTCTGTCATTCTACATGTGGGTGTGAATGACCTGAGATGTACCTCCCTGGACTACATGAAAAGAGACATGGAGGAGCTCTCGGAGTATGTAGCCCAAACTGGTATGACCCTAGCTCTGAGCAGCCTCCTACCATCACCCAGAATGATACCACAGTACAAACAGAAAATTGTTTATTTCAACAATTGGCTAAGTTTATGGTGTCATTCTAAGGGGATCCAGTATCTGTCTGCCTGGGGTGACATGATTGACAGACCTAGATGCTTTGCCAGAGATGGCCTGCATCTGTCACCCCTGGGCTTCCGGATACTGGCCAAGGCACTTGCCACCCCTATAGTGCCTTTTTTAGGAAGTGTTCCAAAGACCAAATTACCACCTTAACAGCTATAAACAAATGCAATGTGAGGGTCATGCTGCTCAATGCTAGAAGTCTAAATTTCAAAATGCACTCACTTGAAGCACTCCTTAAAATGGAGAACATCGACATTTGTGCTGTATCAGAGACCTGGTTCAAGGCAGCAGATAGCAACCATGCAGTACCAGGCTATAACTTATTCCATACCTTTCAGCCCCAGAACTTGGACTGAAGCTCCAAAGGCAGTGGTGTTTCCATATTCATAAAGGATGCGCACACCACCAGACTGGTAGTCCAACATGATGCATCAGAGATACTTCAGGTGCAGCTAACATTGGGTAAGACAGTGATTCAGGTCGTAGCCTGCTATAGGTCCCCAACCATGACCCAAGACTCACACTCCACGTTCCTAAGCACCCTGGAGAATATTAGGGTCCAACTTAACACTATCATACTGGGCGACTTCAACTACCCATCCATTAACTGGGAAAACTACTCATGTACCAATACACTTGCCCAATGTTTCCTGGAATTCATTAATTCCAATGCCCTGGAACAGCTCGTTCTTACCCCTACTAGAGGTAGCAGCATTCTTGACCGGGTCATTACTAACATGGGTGACAGTTGCTCTGTACCAATAGTCAACTCCTCCCTGGTTAAATCCAACCGCAAACTAATCACCTTGGAGATTCACATCCTTCCCACCCCCCCAACCCCGCATAAGTAACCACCATGAAAAACTTCTCCAAAGCTAACTTTGCGCTCCTAAAAACAGAGGTGGCTAACTTCACGGCACCCATGCAATTAGAGAACAGCTGAATGACCAGCAAATCATACAGTAAATGCCTTGTATGAACACATACACAAATGCATGGCTCTCGCCATACCCAATAGAACCAAGATGCCAATCTGGTGCTCCCCTGTCATAAACAAACTCTACAACAAAAGGAGGAAACTGATGGGAAATAAGGTAAAGTTCTAAGACTGGAAAGACTCCCTTATCAGCCTCAACAAAAAGTTGAGGTTCCTCATCAAATCGTCTAAAGTTAGCTATGAAAACAGAATTGCAGCAGATAGTAAAGACAACCACAATGCCTTCTATTGTTATGTAAATAGTCTCCATTGCAATACCCAGATTTGCTTGGAGCTGTTGCACAATGGCACCTCCTATACTGAGTCAACAGATATTACCAATATACTGGCCAACATATTCAGTGCCAACTTTACCCCTCTCTCCCCCACTAAAGGACCAATCTCAACATTAGTAGATTGATAGGCACCCATTATTACTGCTGCATAGGTTAAAACAGCACTGTCCAAGGCCAAGAATACAGCTTCTATGGGACCTGACAATATCCCTGGCTGTGTTCTACATGAACTACAGAGTGAACTGGCACCTCACCTGTGTGCCCTGTTCAATCACAGCCTCACCTCAGGCTTTGTCTCTACCAAATGGTGCACTGCCACAGTCATCCTTCTCCACAAAGGAGGAGCGACTACAGACCCTGGAAACTATTGACCCATTAGCCTGACAAGTCTGATATGCAAAGCTATGGAATGCAATAAACAAAGATATAGGGAACCTTCAAACTCTGGATGCCACACAGTTTGGTTTTGTGCAGGGTAGATCATGCCTGCTCAATTGGTCAACTTCTTTGAGTCAGTCACCAGAGCTGTGGATGAAGGCAAGGTGGTTCATACAGCCTACCTTGATCTGGCCAAGGCCTTTGATACTATTCCCCACTCAGGAATCATAGAAAAACTCAGTCAGCTAGGCATCAGACTCTATATCACTAGATGGGTTGCAAACTGGCTCACAGATAGAACCCAGAGTGTGAAAGTAGCTGATTCCAAGTCAGACTATCAACCAGTCATGAGTGGAGTCCCACAGGGTTTGGTCCTGGGTCCTCTCCTGTTTGGTATCTACTTCTCTGAAGTCCAGGCCAACATGAAGGGACTCTGACTGACAAAATTCACAGACAACTGCAAGTTGGGAGCCATAATTAACTCCCCAAGTGATGTTGACATCCTACAGAAAGGCCTCACTGAGACCAGTGACTGGTGTCAGAACCATGGCCTTAAGCTCAATGCCAAAAAATGTGTCATCATCCCCTTTGAGAAAAACCCAGTTCCCATGAATTACCACATCGATGGTAGTTCACTGAACTCAGAAGGCATCATAAGAGATCTAGGAACACAGGTTGGCAGCAACCTTTCTTTGGACCACCACATTGCCACTGTGGTCAGAAAGTCCTTCTATGTGGCACATCTCATTGCTAAGGGTTTTGCATCCAGGAAAAAGGGGGTCATTGTCTCCCTCTACTCTTCCTTCATAAGGCCAATCATCAAGTACAATGCCCCATTTGGCATGTACCTCCCTAGACACCTACAACAACTGGAGAGGTTGCAAAAATACCTCACAAAGAGGATCTTAGGCCTTAAACACTTGTCCTATATGGACAGGCTCAAAAAACTCCAACTATTCTCTGTCTCATATTGCCTACTTAGAGGTGATCTCTCCTTGACTTACAAAGCCATGTCTGACCCAGTTCTGTTAGAAATGCCACATCTAAAGAAATCCCAATCTCTCCACACTATATGCTCCAGAGACCTCAACCTCTTTACCACAATCAACAGAACAAGCTGGAGGGACAGGTTCATAACCTAGAGGCAGCCAATGCTAAGGAAGAGACTTCCCATACATGTCAAGCAGAGCGCCTCACTGGACCTCTTTAATAGAAATCCTGATGAGTGGATGGGAAATAGAAAATGCACCCCAGGGATCACTCCAGTGGCTCTACTTGACAGAAGCATTGGGAACTAAGGTTGGGTGGCACGATGCCAGGGTAATCCTTTGGGCTAGGCTTGTAAAGGCCCCAGGGCCATTAGCCTAGTACACACTTATGAACCTATGAACCTTTGTCGTGCATGTTGTAATAAGTTAAATGAGGATTGAAAACTCTTCTCTGCCTTGGCCCAGGCATGCAGCCTGTAGCATATACAAATGGAGTTAAGCAGCAACAGATCCTAACATTTCTCTCTCTGTAGACTTTCTGTGTCTGTACTCCACTATTTTTGAAATCCACAGAAAAACCCATGCATGGGATCTACATGGCTGCTTTATAACTTGTTGAATAGCTCTACTAGATTGGTTGATTAGCATGCAGTTCAGCTGCTTATGTTGTAATTAGCATCTCTGAGACACAGCCTAGACAGATGCAATCCATTAATAATCTACTCCATTATAAAAAGGCACATGTGTAGCTAGCCAGACTGATGATAAGGATACTTGCTACATACTCAGAAAAGCAAAATATTTCCAAAGCTATCTTTACAGAGGAATATTGAACTCCATCAGGTATGCTGCCATTTTGTTGCCTATATAATGCATATGGTGAAATATATTAATGAATAATGTGAAACAAAGCATTTTACACTGTTATCTATATGCATTAGTTAGAAATGTACTGATGGCATGGCCATGTTTCTCAAGCCATTTCAGAGGTACAAATGATTGACAATACAGGAAAATAAAAGCTGTGTAATACATATGTACAGATGTTTTGGGGATAGATCCTTTGAATACATGTTTAGCATTTCAAATGTAGAAGGAAAATGAACACTGTGGTGTAGGCAAACTGGTCCTCCAAAAAGACTAGTATCCAATGTAAAAAATATAGGAGGCACCAGACCAAGGCAGGTGAAGATAAAGTTAAATTTTAATCCACAGACAAAGTATAAAAATGGAGAGTGCTTTCATAGCAAGAGATACTTCATCAGACAGTTAAAATCATTACTCACTCATATTTAAAAGTTACAAACAGCCAATCAGAATCAAAGATCAATTAAGACAATACTATTAAGCTGTAAATTAAAAACAATCTAATAGACATGCTTACTTACTGTTCTTTAGTGTGGGGGGAGCAAAGAAAAGTTGCTGTTATTTCACAAACTAGAATGGATTGTTCTTTTGGGGGAGCACGGTTCAGTTACAGCTATGGTACATACAAGGATATGTTGCTCTTACTACTCTACTTGTTTTGCATCCTGCCTGTTGTTAGTATTTCACATTTGTAGTATGATTTCTGTTTTTCCAGTGGATGCTACTGACTGCCTACATTAACTGTTTTATTTGGTAACATTTACTTTGTAGTTATGTGATACTTATGTGTATTATCATTCTGTTGTCTTTTAGGGCCAAAAATGTCATTGAGGAGCAGACCCCCTTCAGTGAAGCCAAGAATACTATTATTGTGGATGCATTCTATGAACATGGTGCTTTTCTTCTCAGAAGAGGTCATCTCAATATGCCAAAGAGACTGAGACTATGGCAGCAGATATTTGCAAACACAAATGCCATGGGGACCATGGCCGTACTTATGTGCAGGTGTGCCACATGGCCACTGACATGTTAGAATGTGCATGGAGCCATGCACCTGCTGTTGGCTGAGACCAGAGGGTAGCTAGTGGTGGGCTTGCTGCAGAACCACCTCTCACCCCAATGAGGAATTCCTGGTGAATCCTCAACAACAGGACAACTCACAGCAGAGTGGCCCACAGTATGTGATTGATGTGGGCCACTCTGCTGTGAGCTGTCCTGTTGTTGAGGAATTCATCGCGAATCCCCAACAACAGGACAACTCACAGCAGAGTGGCCCACAATATGTTATTGATATGGGTCCCCCTCCTTCTCAGTCCCAGGAAAAGCTGCTAGGTAGGCTTTGTTATATGACCAGTTGAATACTGTTGTATAGTAAAACAATTGAAATAAAAGTTACTTCTGTGTCACATGTGTTTTTTTTGGGGGGGGGGATTGAAGATTAGAACAGTGATAAGCTCAGTTTGGAGTTGTCAGCCACATTCTTGTTGAACTAACACTTCACGCAAAGTGATAGGAGTACATGTAGTACCCCCTGTCTTACTGTTAAATGTGATGATGCTGGCCTTACCGCTTGCTTAACTTATTTCAGGACCATATGCCTCCTGCAGATGGTAAGTGTAAAAAAGTTATTTCAGTACTGCAGATCAATTTCTAGAAATATAATGTGTCATTTTAGGCCTGTTGTGTGTATTGCTGTACTGTCTACAAAAGTGGAAGCACTGTTAGTTGTTTAGCATATATAGCCCCATAGTAGTGCAGGTATTAATGTATGCCAGTGTTTCTCCCTTTATAACACAGGTGATCATGATAGCGGGAGCATGTGCCCTGTGCCATCTGATGTCAGCATCTCGGCATGCACTGATGATGGTGGTGGCAAAACTGGGGCACAGTTAGGGGGTGTAAAAGCTGATTCTGAAACAGAGGTTGACATCCAGCCCCCCTTCTTTTTCCCCAGACACAACCAGTAGGCCTACGCCTACCCAGTCCACTCAGGCCACAGATATAGGACAGGTGGAAGGTGATGACACTGAGAAGGAAAGTGTGGCTACTGTGGCTTCAGTGCCTGTTGAGTGTGACCATAGCCATAGTATTGGCAAGGTGCCACAGGGGGTGCTCAGAGGGGTTTGGCTGTCCCTCCTCCACCTGGTGCAGGTGTCTCTTCCCATGTCACAGAATATATGCTTAGGGCCATCATGGAGGCACAGGCATGTTCAGAAAGGTGCTCCAGACAAATGTTCAGAGTTGTGGATGTGGCACAGTCTGACATACATGACTGCCTCCACAGTGTCACCGATTCCCTGGATTGGATGAATGACACTTTGGAACAAGGGGTGTCTGTGATGGACCAAGGGTTGCCTATCATGGAAAGAGCAGTGTCTGTGACGGAATGTCTGCTGGGAGGGGAAAGGTACCCTTGTCGGCTGTAGGTCAGTCACAAATCTGTTGATAGCCGACATGGTCATTTCCAATCACGCTTCCACAATGGCAGTAATTTTGCTGGTCTATTGGTTAGTGTACTGTACACACCAAGATGTGGCAAGCCACAAGGTCATGGTCCTAGGCATTCCCATGAAGGCAGCACATCCAGCAGAAATCAGCCATGCTCAGGTAGCAGTACTGCATCTGACCTTGGGCATGGAGGTGTCAGTGCAACGTCTCGTAGAGCCAGTTCTCATGGTCTGGAGTGACAATGATGAACTGCCACCTCTACCATGGATGGCTCACACCTGTCCAACATAGCAAGATATAGAGCTATCACTGAGTTTGGCTGTGTTCATGTAGACTATCATGTACTGTTTTCACATGGAGGACCCCTACAGACACACCACACACACACACACACACACACACACACACACACACACACACACACACACACACACACACACACACACACACACACATGCACACACACACACACACACACACACACACACACACACACACACACACACACACAGCATGCCTGCTTCCCTTTCTCCCTCTCATACACACTCACCATCTTTTTGTGTCAACCTAGGCCTCCTGCCCCCAACACCCTGTGCAATTGATGATAACTGTACCATATCTCTGTTTTCTCTCTTTTGGATTTAGGGATTCAGAAGCTTTGTGTCTGATGCGCAGGATGCATAGCTACAGTAGTGCCTAGTATATCTGCATTTGAAGTTGTTGAACTAATAATTTTACCTGTTACTTATATTTGCCTTGCTAAATTATACAGTGAATAGCATCATTATGTTTGTACTTTCTACTATATTCTCTTGTAAGGGTTGTGAAGTCAGGAACTGCAATGTGTCATTACTTCATAAGTTTTTTTTTAATGTTTTCCAGTACATGCATATGGTGCACATTGTAATACACACCATCACATTCAGATGTCAGGACTGTATGACAGCACTGTAGTCAGCTCATCAGAACAGTAATACAGTATAATGCTCCCTTTTGCATAAACCTCACCAGGCACATGCAGAAGCTGGACAGACCACATGGATTTCTCATCAAGATAATACAGGGCCTACAAATCATGACATGCTGTATGTGGTTAGATAAAAAGGCATGTTACTGTCATCTGCCTGGTATCACATTAAATTGTGACTGTTATTCTAAGCTTCTTACTTTTGGGCTTCAGGGCAGTTGCTTACATTAAGAATGTTTGTAGTCTAAACTCTTGTGGAAGTAGACTGTAGTCTTTGCCCTTCTGAGATGGAATTGCTGGTTGAATGCTTATTGTGCCTGTTGTTCTAACTGTCTTTGTTATGGTTGAAGTACTTGGCCTCCAAACCAGCTATTTTAGATTAGGAAGATTTGTGGTGTAGACTTGTGGCAGGACAGGACACCTTCTAAGCTGGGAATTGCTGGTTGAATTCTTATTTTGTCTGTTATTCTGAAAGTGTCTTAGTTCTGGTTTAAGCACTTGAGTTGCAGACCACTTATTTCACACTAGGAAAGTTTGTTGTCTGCACTTTTGTTGGAGTATTCTATTGAATTGCTGTTTTATTTAAACTGTTTTTTTCTGCTCTTGTGATTGCGATTTTCTGCACTTCGAATTTCAAATACTTCTGCATTTTATAGCATAGGCTTGATTCAGGCTTGCTGAGTCTAGACTTTTGGTATCATTTCAGCACTAAACCCAGTCCTCTTACATTAAGAATCCCCCCACACCCTTGTGGCAGTAGTATTCAGCCAAGGACCCAACTGAGTTAGGGATTGTTGGAATAAGACTCACTCTTGGCTTTCCCTTTGTTTTCTTTTCTAAAATCATTTAACTTCAGTTGTACTCCAATATTGTGCGTAGTCAGGTTTGCACTCAGTTTACTGGAGCTGCTCAAAGCTTACAGGGGGCTCTGCAGTTGTGCATTGTGAAACATTAACACATTTTCTACCCCTTGTCCTTCATAACCTAGACACGTTTTGTTAGTCTTACACCCAAACCTGGCCCATCTAGCCCACTCCCCACTAGATAGTTACTACAGTATATACCTTTTATAATGGCTGGACAGTTTCCCACCATTTATCCAGGCATCCTGACTGACATGCGCATCCTGAGGCATTGTAGCAATTGCCTCATGGATACTGACAATGAGTTACTGCTAAAACAAACTAATGCAACATGTGAGAGCTGTACCAATACTATGAATTTGGAATACGTTCTTTCACATGACAACAAACCAGATATCAAACAAGTTGTCAGAACACACACGTCACCTCTTGCACATAACAAGCTCGCAACACATAAACCCACATACATGGAGGTACTTGCTAGAAACCTACCTACAGATCAGAGACCTCGCAAGCACAAATCTACTGCACACACTGTAGACCCAACAGAATCCACTATACATAACAATATAAACAACAGTGTCATAGCCAATATGGCAAAACACCTTAAAACCAAATGTCTTGGTCATAACCAACTCCATACTGAGACAGACAGATGTCCCGCTTGCCAGGCTGGACACGAAGAAGGTCATGATCAGCTGTCTGTCAGGTGCCAGCATTTGTCAGATCACACATGCACTCAAGTCTCTCTACAAGTACTGTTATGACTCTGTTATAGTCCATGTTGCAGTGATTGACTGGAGACACACCTTACTGTACTATATGATGAGAGACATGACTGACCTCTCAGATTATCTGTCCCAGAGTGGTATGTCTCTAGCCTTAAGCAGCATTCCACCTTCACCCAGGATGATGCCTCAATATAAATAAAACATGATTGACTTCGACAATTGGCTTAGCTTCTATTGTCAATCTAGGGGGATCCAGTATCTGTCAGCCTGGGAAAATATGGTCAACAGACTATGCTGCTTTGTCAGATATGGTCTTCACTTGTCACCTTTTGGCTTTCAATTACTGGGAAAGGTGGTTTACTCCCCCATAGTGGCCTTTTTAGGCAATGTCAGAACAACTAAATTCTCAATGTACAAGAATCTACTGGAGACAAACTGAAGGCTATGCTGCTTAATGCAAGGAGTGTAAATCAGAAACTGCTCTCACTGGAGAACTCCTTACCTTAGAATATTCCCATGTCTGTGCAGTCACACAGACATGGTTTAAGGTCACAGAAATCTCCCTGGCCATGCAAGGGTACAATGACTTCCACACATTCAGAAATCCAAACGAGCATGAAATAACCAAAGGCGGAGTTGTATACATCTTCATGAAAGGCAAATACACTGCAAGCCTGGCCAAACCATATGACTTTGTAGCTCTAATCCAAGTCCAACTAACTTTATGTAAAACCCCCTTCCATATCATTGTTAGCTACAGGTTTCTCAGCATGAACCATGAGTACCACTCTGCCTACTTGGACCTACTTGAGTCATTCACTCTACAGCAGAAAACCCTGGTCATGTATGATTTCAACTATTCTTCCATCAGTTTGGACAAACACACTCACCCTAAGGTTCCTGGACTTTGTTAAAACACATACTGTGTAACAGATAGTCTGCACCCCCACAAGAGACTCAACTGTCCTAGACTTAGTACCCACCAACATAGTGGTTCTCTGCACTAAACCCTGTGTGTTGGCCCCCCTGGTCAGGTCGGATCACAGTTCAGTCTCATTCACATTCACAATCATACCTGTCATTCTCTGCAGTAACCCCTGTGCGTTGGCTCCCCTGGTGAAATCTGATCACAATTTATTCTCTTTCATATTCACAATCATACCTGACACCCCCTGAAGAGCAGAAAGGATGAAACATTTATCCACACATAATTAAAACTTGTGGTTAAAAAAGTGTATGTATGTGTAAATTATGCATAACCACAAGTTTTAATTATGTGTGAATTATAGAAGGTGATTTTTAAAATGCATTACAACTTTTTTAAGAACATTAAGTAGATTTTTGGTTGTTAGCACTTTAAATGAATTGTATTTAACTTATGACATCATTTCAAGAAAGGTATTTAATGGGGGTAATTTTTTTAAATTGTACAGATTCTGATGAAATCCCAGTGGTTTTCTTTTAGCATTACAAGTAGATTTAAACTGCTGGGCTCGAGTGGTGTTTATTTATCCTAAGCAAACTATAGGCTCCTAACTGATACCATAAATAGATGCAAACCCTCTGCTACCACTGTCAACAATGACTGCTATACAGAGGTGCTATACAGAGGTGTACACAAATGGCCTGTATAAGCACCTATACAAATGTATAGAGTCAGCTGATCATGAATGGATCAAAACAAGGTCCTCACAGAAAGCAAACCACCCTGGTGGGCATCAAGCATACATAGGTTATACAACAAGTGGAAGAAAGTAATATTTATGAACAAGAGGGAACTGACTCAGTAGAGGAAGGATACCCTCTACAGCTTGACAAGGAAATTAGCTATCACGTAAAGTAATCTAAACCCATGTATGAGCCTAAACTAGCATCTCTAGCTAAAGTTAATTGGGATGCATTCTTTAGCTACAACAGAAATCTAAAAGTAAAGAGCCAGCTCTGTGCCAAACTAGTAGTAGACAGTACCAGACATACTGACCCTGAGGACATCGCCAACCTGTTACCAGACAGTTTGGGGCAAACTTTTCCCCCAATTCCCACCAGAAATAGCCCAAAGCATACCTGTCACTAATACTTTACCTAATATCTGCAAAGAGCAGTTCATAACAGTACTCTCCAAGGGCAGAAAAACAGCTTTTATGGGACTGGCTAACATCCCAGGCTGCCTACTAAATGGTCTGAAAAAGGACCTAGTGGATCCAGTTAGAACTCTCTTCAACCACAGGGTAAATACTGGCTTTGTCCCAGCAGAGTGAAACACAGCAACAATAATTCCCTTGCAGAAAAGTGGTTTGTCAACCAACCCTGGGAACTATAGACCCCTAAGCCTCACCAGCCATATCTGCAAGGCTATGGACAGAAGAATCATGTACTTTATCAACAAAGACATTTGTGACCTTCAAACTGTTGTCCTGACACAATTTGGCTTCGTTAAGGGTAGATCATGCTTATTAAACCCTGGTGAATGACTTCAAGAATGCCACCAAAGCCCTGGATGAAGGCAAAACACTACATACAGCTTATCTTGACTTAGCCAAGGCTTTTGACACAATCCCCACTAAGGCATCATTGATAACTCACACAGCTGGGAATTAACCCATATGTCACTAGATAAATAGCCAACTGGATCACCAACAGAACACATACAGTTGAATGTAGGGATTCCATCTCTAGCAGCAGATCAGCTACAACTGGTGTATCATAAGGATTTGTGCTAAGCTGCCTACTATTTGGAAGGTATGTCTCAGATATCCAGAGGGAAACACATGACCTGTGGCTTACCATGTTTGCTGATGACTGCAAACAGGGTGCAATCACTGAGTCTCCCAATGATGTTGACATACTACAAAAAGGCCTTACACAGATAAAAGATTAGTGCCAAAGCCACAGACTCAAAATAAATGCTAACTAATGTGTTATCATCCATTATGGACAATATTAAGTCCCTGCATATTACAATATTAACAGGGCCCCCCAGAGCTGAAACCTTGTGGCAAGACATTTGGGAATGCAGGTAGATAACACCCTTAACTGAGATCACCATGTGTCTACAGTGGTAAGGAAGGCATTCTATGTTGCACACCTCATAAGGAAGGCAACACATCCAGAGCTAAGGATGTTATAACTCCTCTGTACTCATCTCTCATCAAACCACTAACAGAGTACAGTGTTTCCTTGTATATGTACCTCACCAGAAACCTGCAATAGTTGGAGAGACTTCAGAGGTTTCTCACCAAGACAATTCAGGTCCTGCAACACTTGACCTGCATGGATAGACTGAAGGCCCTGTTACTTTATTCTGTATCTTATAGGCTGCTGAGTTGCAACTTGTGCCTGGCCTACAGAGCAGTCTCAGACCCTGGCCAAATAGAAATGCTACAAATCCACAAGTCACATGGTACAATATTCACTCACTGTAGGGATCTTAATCTAGCCTGTGACATTAACAGGACATGTTGGAGTGACAAATATATCTCCCAGAGATTGCCACTCCTTTGGAAAAAGTCCCAATTCACATAAAGCAGAGCTCCTCAATGAACCTATTTAAGTGTAACTTATCCAACTGGGTGGGAGAACATAAATTTACTCTAGGTGTGTCACCCCATGTACCTCTTAGATAAGGGTAGTTATGATGATCATACACTTGAACTGCAAATATAGAACATACAAGTTGTTCTATAAGGGAACAATGGTATAACATGGCTAGGTGTATAAAGGCCCTAGGACCAATAGCCTAGTAACCTCATATAAACCTAAGGTGACATCTGCCTTGGCTCCAGGTCAGTGTCTGATCCTGCCCTGGTGGGATGGTTGTATATGCAATAATCTGATATAACTGATTATATCTGCATTGTATATTGAGCCTGTGGTGGTACATCAGCATTATCTGTCGAGCATATGGTGATAACTGTGTACCACCTGATGGTATAAAAAGATCTGTGTAATGACAAGTAAAATCTGACACACTCACTTGACTGCAATGAGAACATAACCCCTACCTATCTAAGTACATAGACTACAGAGCACAGTACTATACACAGTGCCACAGCACAAGTCTGATTTTTACATGTCTGCATGTCAACTTTTAATGGATGACACTAGCAGGCCATGTGGGAGATAAGAGGTTGGGTGGGCTGCATGAAATGGATGTGTAGGCTTGCACAAGTATGAAAAGACTAGTAAGGCATGCCATTGGACAAACAACTGTAGGATAGCACATCCAGTCTGCTGAGTAGAGACACACACAGTTGGCTCCAGTGAGAACAGAACCCTCCCTATCTAAGGTACAAAGACTACAGAACACAGTACTATATGCAAGCACAGTGGGGCATGTCTGACTTTTACATGGCTGCAGGTCAACTTATAGTGGATGACATCAGCAGTGCATGTTGAACAGAAGAAAGTGGGAGGCAGGCAAGTGCAAGTATTTACATTTTGTTAATCTATGGGATTGGGATGCTAACTGCAGGATATACACTTGCTCTTCTGGTTGGAGACACACACACACACACACACACACACACACGCATGCACACATGCATACACACGCACGCATGCACACGCACACACACACACACACATGCACGCACACACGCATGCACGCACACACACACACACACACACACACACACACACACACACACACACACACACACACACACACTTGATTGCAGTGAGAATAGAACCCCATAAGTACAAAGAATACATAACTTTACGCAAGTGCCACACCACAAGTCTGACTTTTACATAGCTGCAGATTAACTTATAGTACATATCATCAGCAGGCCAAATGGGGGACAACAGGTTGGGAGGCCTGCATAAGCACATAGATTCATAGGTTTATATGAGGTCAGAAGCCTAAGTGTAGAATGTGCCCTAGGTGTGTAGAAGCCTAACTGTGTAAGAACACAAGTACACCTATTAAGGATAGTTGGATGTTTGGGTTTGGAAGAGCAAGGTTGTCAGCACAAATGACTGGCCTTGTCCATGATGGAGCACACAACATTATATATTACACTTTGTAATGTGGTTGATATATGTGTGTCTAAAATATTGAGCCCTCAGGATTATGCTGGTTGTGACAGGGTGGGCAACACATGCATATATTGTGAATATTTGACACATACATAGAATGTGCAATGAATTTCTAATGTTTCCACATGTAGTTTTATGTCACACAAAGGCAATGGACAATAAACAGTAATAAGAAAGCATCATATATACAGTTCCATAGTGCAGTGAGCAATAGATTTGCGTGATGGTTAACAAGGTTCCCATGCATGCGAGTTACACCTGTTTGTGAGTTGCTAAACAATGCACTAATGTGACCAGCATTGCTGCTGTCAGTAAAAAGAAAACTATATGGCACAGAGTATTTTCACACCTAGGACCATGTGTATGCTGCTCCTACACTTACACCTCTTTCCACAAGACTGTTGAGGAAGCAGATGTCTATGCTGCACTTCATTGTTGTCAACTGCAATGTCACAGCTGTAAAACAAAGGTTGCACAGTCTGTACTAGAACCCATTACCGTCAGTACTCCAAACTGGGTTTTCATGATGGTCTAGGGCATTAAATGAATGAATCTGGAGCTGTCTGCTTCATAGGTGGTCCACTTCACTTTGTGCAGACCCTGATAAACACAGCCATTACCCGCTTACACTATTTGGCCACTTTGTGCAAACTCTGATAAACACGGCCATTACCTGTTTACACTATTTGTGCTATGTGGCACATCATGCAAAAAGGGCAATGAAAAAGGAAGAATAACACAGACAATCTTACTAATGGGCACATATGATTAAAATAAGTGTCTGCTGTCATGTTAAGGTACTTTCTGTACAAATCTACTACTGCTATTTACTTCATTATTACACCCAGTTAAGATATACAAGGATATGCCATAATATTATTACAGAATACATTCCAGGTTCTGGACTTACTTTGCAAATACAGCATTTGAGACAATTTTATTTCAGGCCTAGAATTTCCTTATGTCTTCTCCCATGGGAGGGAAGTATGCAGGAAAAGCCAGAAGGTAGGCTAGATTGATGCTTTAGAGTTTGTTGAATAGCTCCACCATAATGAAATCACCTACTTATGCTGTAAGTAGCAGCTATGAAAACATTTCTGCTACTTTACTGAATATATGAACTCTGTTATTGCTCATTGGTGCATGATGTGCACCTATGTGCTGCTGCACACACTGACACTGAAATAAGGTGAACACAAAGGAACTTATTACTTTTGTCTGTCCCTGTCATATCGTGCAAACATGCAGTTCAAAAAGTAGAGGGAAGGCTGTAGACCATGTAGTCAGTCCCAGGGCCTTCTCTACTCTAGCTTTACACATGCACATGCTGCTACAGGAATAGTTATGTGACATGCATTGAGAAACCTGCCATTCATTCCTCCATTTTCCATGGTTGCACTAAGTGTTGCATCATGCAAACACAGATGAAAATTAAAAAATAAATTGTAATGTAATGCAGACAGATAAGATACATTTTAACAAACAATAAAGAGGATGACACAAAACTTGCAAATTGTGCACTTTTACACTTCACAGACCTACACGTACACCTCTGTAAGTGTAACCTGACCCCCCTCGATGTAATCATTCAGTGTTGCCATGCATTCAACATGAACACTGTGGACATACCTGTATGTAGTGAACATTCCTACATGGTAACAAGTTTTTTGGATTCAGCAATTTTTAATAAGTTTGGACCTCATTTGCATCTTCAGCGTGTTGACAGGCCTGAATCTACATGGTTGGTAACCATGTAGGCAGGGAAACTGAAGGGGAGCTCAGCGTTGTACAGTCAAGGAAGGGTATTACTCTTGTGTATATATGTGCACAGGGGAATTAAGGTTTGGGATTCTATATTTCATGGGGTTTACACTTTTAGCTGTCTACATTAGTTATGATTACATTGTTCATTTGGGGGTGGGGATGCAGAGCAGCATTTATATCATGGCACGTAAGAAGGATTTGTTGCTAGTTTTAACATAATTTTCTCATATCCAACATGTCTGAAAATGTCATGACATGTGTGGGGTTACATGTCAGGGTCAGTTCTGTACAGATGTACGGACAATTACTTGCTCTAATTTCCATGTAGACTCCTTTGTGTGGGTGTATTCAGAAAAAATTTTCATAAATGGCCAACATGAACACAGAGTCTACACAGTTTCTTTACAGCTTATTGAGTCACTCCACTGTGTTGATTTCCTTTATTAACATACAATTCACCCACTTATGGTGTCATTTGCATGCCACTAAAGATTCCATGTTTCCATGTGAGTGTGCACCACTATGTTAAGTTTACTGAATCTAAAACTTTTTGCATCCACACGCGCATTGCTCCACAACATGCACATGGTCAAAATTATTTTGTAAGATATATTAAATCCTCTCTATAATTTAATACACACATATTAACCTTTCCTATTTTTTTCTGAATATCAGCAGAAATAATTTGTGATATGAATAATTTAAAGTTAATTATCTCCAGGTTTTTAAAACATCTCATCACCTTTTTATATATCCCTTCTAATCTCTTCCCCCATCCCTTATAATCCCTTCACATATTTACCTATGTCTTATTAAAATTTTAAAACAATTATTCATAACCTCAATTAATATTAATTTCTTACTATCATTCATTTCTTTATAAACCTCATAACCAATTCCATCTAGACCAGTAGCACTTAATTGTTTAATATATTGTTTATTTATTGCAGTGTAATTCATTTAATAAAATATTTATTAAAACATTTTCCATTTTAGTTTTACTTTCCACTGTTTAACTTCATTAGTATCATACTTTGTGTATAGATATTTAACATATTTCTCTGCAGCTTTCATAACAGAATTAATAGTTGTCACTTTTTTATTTTTTATTATCCATAATACTCATCATCCTTTCTTTATCATATTTAACCTCCTTCCCAAGAAATGGTGATACTTCTTCACTTTTCCCAATAAGCAAATATTTATTTTTATATAATGAAGAAATGACTTTCTTTAATTTTTTTGTGATACATAACCTTTCTTTCTCATCCATAAGAATTAATACATCATGATTTTGTCTTAATAGGTTTGTATGCGAATACTAGGGTCTAGGGCTATTTTAATTCCAGCCAATAGCCTGAGGTTACACTCAAACTCTGTACCTTGTGTCTATGAGATGATAACCTTAACCAATATGCCAAACCCACCCCCTTTTAATATGTTTTTTTTTTTCTAGGCCTATATATTCTTTCTTATTTTTAATCTTTAAAAACCACCCACCATGGTTCATAGGTTAGTACTAAGCTAACTGCCTCTGCGAGCCATTTTAAGCCTAGCCAATTATCCCTTTTGAGACTCAAATCCTGTACCTTGTGTTTGTAAGGCAAACACCTTAACCATTAGGCCACTCTCCTAACCCCCTTATATGGACTTATGTCTTCATAAAACTGTTTCATTCATCTGTTCATATGGAGGGTAGGTAATATGAGTGCTGCATTCCAAGTACATGAAACACTTGAGGGAATACTACAAGGCAAGTACAGGAACACATCTGGGATGTAACCTAAAGGGATCCCTGTCAATATTATCCACGATGACGACATATGTGCTCACTCTCCACAACAGGTGACTGATTATCCACTCGAACTGTGGGTAATGACCCCATACAGAGAACCATCAAATCCTGCAGAGGAAGCCTACAATGCAGTGCATGCAACAACATGAAATACCACTGAGTTTGTGTTTGATGTACTGAAACACATCTGAAAAGGCAGTACAGATGATAACTGTATGTGCCATGCTGCACAATATGCTAACAACAGCAAATGGCAGTCTTCCAGCTGCAGGTGTGAGTATACTACCCCAAAAATCTCAGATGTCTGAAGATGACATTACACAGCTATCAGAGGAGGAGCTGGAGAACACAGGGCACAGAAGAAACAAGCATGGGTGAAGGAGGGTATGACCACAAGTCCAGCCTCAGGCAACATGTCAGCATCTGACACATACCTTTGAATAATGTTAAACAACACGTACAGAAGAACACATATTGAGCACTGATGTTCATGTGTTGTCTCACCACAGTAGCACAAATTGCATCTAATGGCAATTACCCAGTAGATATACAGACTGAGCAGCAGACATAAAGCATAATGATAACATGTAACAGTATGAACATATACATATCTATCCCAACAGGAATCATCAACCCAGGCCACAAATAACACAGGTATGCATACAGACTCATAGTGGTGTATGAGTGTATGACAGACAAGGGACATGATCTATGAAATCCATTCCTATCAGTCCATTGTCAAAAGATGCAAACAGAAAACAAATTCAGAACATAATGCAAAATGTGTTGTCAATATCACAAGCAATATATATCAATGTAAAGTATGGATAAACTGTAATGTACTAAATGGAGTCACCTATGATTAGTAAAATTGTCAGACTCCCATGGCATCAGACATCACAGCAACCACAGTCAGAGGACATTGTCAGTGTTCTGTACAGCAATCACCATTATCAGTGGGTGAGACTGATACTACTGGACAGAGTGGATCAACTCTCAGTGTTACTCTAATGCAGACTAGGGCACCTACACTGATGGTTCACACTGCTGTCCAGTCTGCCCCTGCCATGTATGGAAACCCTTGGCCCAGGTTGCTCCACAGAGGAGACAGATGGGGTGATGCCAGCATATGGAGACACATTATGGGAAGAAACATGAGTGTGAGCCAGCTGTCTGGTTATGACTGCCAGGACCACATTGGATGGGCTAGCAGCAGAAGTGTGTGCACATTGCAGCATAGATATTGATGCCCAATGGGCAAGGTTTGGTCTGCTGAGAGGGGTTTTGCCTCTCACATGTGGCAATTAGCTAAGGTCAGTCAGGGCATGCAGGACCCTGCTTATACTATGACACTGCTGTAGTACTGTTGTAGTCAGAGATTCAAAGGACTGTGTCACAGCTAACATGCCTTTATTCAGTGCAGCCAATGACACCATGACCTCATTGTATTTGCACCCCTGTCCTTCATGCAGCATAGCCAAGAGGTGTGCAACATAATTCGTGGCATGAGCAAGTGCATGGATGTCAGATCCATGATGATGCTGGGAACTTTCATTCGCCTATAGGAGTAAGTGGATACCTTCTGACATATACCCATGCAAACCAGTTACATGCCTACATCTACTGCAATGGGCACTATTGACATGCTGTAGGGAAGCGTCAACATTATCTGTAGGCTCAACATGGGACTGTGTTCCAAAGACCATATTCTGTCCAGCATCTGATATCTCATCATTGTCAGAATGGCTGGACAAGTTTTCCTCCACATCTGAAGCTACAGCCACATCCACATGACTGTCACCATCTGGGCTTGACTATATCACCATGTCATTGACCTGTATGCCAGGGGTCATGCTACCATACTGAGACACATCAATCCCACATTGCGATCAGTGAATAGGCTAATGGAGGATAAAGACAGTGGATGTGCTAAAAGAAGAAGAGACAGGTAATACAGGTCAGGAAAATGTGCTTGCATCACATGCAGTTTTTCATTAATGACATATGTCACATATATCTCACTACAATGTTACAGATGATAATGACTAAACAGGTCTTCTCTATGTTTAGGCCATGGAACCTATATAACAGGAAGTTGACAATTATGTTACATATGCAACATTTATGACATATGTAAGAAATACAAGCATAACACACACCAAACATGTCCTCAGAGGAAGAAAAGAGGACTGAAATGCAACTGCTGCAGGCAAAGAAAGACATAAACACAGCATTTGTAATCACATTCTTGCCAGTATGGTCCATTCCAATAGAGGTAAAATACACAGTAGGTAATACATGCACATACCAGTTGGTCCTAGCTGAGATGCTGATGGTGGTTGTCCTATGCAGGGGTAGAAGGAGGTTGTGTTAATGAAGAAGAACAACAGGAAAAACAGCAAGGATATGTATGAAAGAGAGGTAATAGCATAAAAGTGACACCATCCCAATGTGGTATGTTTGTGTGTCATAATGCATATCCTGCAGTGTGAAAGTACAGACAGAGCAAACATAGTCACACATGCAAGCAGTAGCATAGCTACATGACAACATATACAACACAGTAACAGGGCCTTCTGAAATCTATTGTGACCTTCCACGTGATATATAGTGCATCTGTTGACCAGATGTCCTTGTGTAGAAAAACAGCAACATTAATTTCATGCAACACAGGTCTGGTACACATATTGCTGCAGCCTATAAACATGTTGGGGAACCATACCTGGTCTGTCTGTAGGTACACCTGCATGGCTCATAGCCCAGAAGATGTACTTGCATTTTACAATGTGAAGGAAATACCAAACACGACAGTAAGAAGCACTAAGACGACAACAGGCTGATTCAATAACAGGTAATGGTCACAGCAGCAGTATATGAAGACACTCACCTGCCACATTCTGCTTTTGTGTAGAAGTAGATAGACCTGTGAAAATAAATGAAGACAACATTATATATGTTGGTTGCATTGTTATGTCTGTACTGAAGTTGTATGGCTACGTCATTACACTTATAAAAATACAAAGAGCAGCAGACAGATCAGTCGTCAGGAACTGCAAGCAGCTATAAACCACACACAACGAAAATTTGACCTAGGTTTCGTCTTTTATTACAACAGACTTCTTCAGAAAACAGACTAAAAACTTTTGGATCAACTTCAACCATTAAATACTCTCATACTAACTGAATCCAATTAATAATAATTAACACATTCTGAGCATACCCAATTATGAATTAAAATATAGATAAAACAAAAAAGAACACACATAAACATTCAATATGTGAATAAAAAAGAAAAGAAAAATGAATAAAATAAATAAAAATTTTATGTAGGAAAGACTTGTAGAGCATTTAGGGATAGAATTAGTGAGCATGTATTGGATATTAGGCATATGAGAAATACCAATGCATTGGTCAGGCATATAGAGCAATATAGTGGGCATGAATTTAAGTTTTGTGTCATACAACACATTATTAAGGATAGTCAAGGGGGCTTTTTAGATGTTCATCTTGATATTAGTGAAATGAAGTGGCAGTTAACATTGGATGCCACAGTGTTCCCTGGCATCAGCGACCATATTAGTATTGCCCCCATTTTAAAGTTAAGGCATCTTATGGGGTAAAATATTTTTCACTGTGGTTTTACTATACATATTTTATATGTGTGTTTCAATTCATCAATATAAATAGCTAGTGAATTGTGTGTTGTTTCGGTGTTTTATAGTATTTTTTTATTTTTCATTTTTTATTTTATTCATTTTTCTTTTCTTTTTTATTTACATATTGAGTGTTTATGTGTGTTCTTTTTTGTTTTATCTATATTTTAATTGATAATTGGGTATGCTCAGAATGTGTTAATTATTATTAATTGGATTCAATTAGTATGAGAGTATTTAATGGTTGAAGTTGATAAAAAAGTTTTTAGTCTGTTGTTCTGAAGAAGTCTGTTGTAATAAAAGACGAAACCTAGGTCAAATTTTCGTTGTGTGTGGTTTATAGCTGCTTGCAGTTCCTGACGACTGACCTGTCTGCTGCTGTTTGTATTTTTATATTGTAGGTGTTGTTATTCAAATAGTCATTACACTTATGCTGGTCATCATCACCCTGTATGGACCCATGTGCACAATGCAATTCTGCTGCTGCACACAAAAATGACAATACGTGAATATGCCTAAAGTAGCAATATGTACTGATTTACTCTATATGCATTGATGTTATGCTATGTAACACATGCATATGTGATATGGAACACCTGCTTCTACCCCCCCTTGGATATGTGGTGCTCACCACTCGCCATATTCAATAATGCAAGAAACTGTGTGATCTCATTAGGGGGTGTCAGTGGTGGGCCACCACTGGTGGCATCCCCCAACCTCTCATACTGAGATATCTTGTTGCCTGCACAAAGGATCATGTCAGAGCATCATTGGCGACATGCCCCCTGAGATCTATTGTGACCTTCCACAGCATTAAAAATGTTGGTGATGTCAGTCCAAAATTTATTCTTCTATATTGTATTTCCTACCTGTCTAAGGAGTCTATGTCCCTATTGGCAAAGAGCAACTATAATAATGTCATTCTTCTGTGGGAAGGAATTGCAGGCCAAAGTTCTGTTTTCCATCTGAAAGACAGTTACAGGCACATGGTTAGATTTATGTGGGGGCCCACTTATGAGGATGATTATGTGGACAGCTTATATCACTGTAAACCCTCTACATTCCTGTGCAATACAAAATTCTAGGAAATAGTCCTTGTGCCTTATAGTAGTGTGACATATAAAACCATATGTGATATGAAAACAATGCATGAATACATAACACTTGGAGCAACAACATAAGTAGTGATATCTATAGAGGCTGTCTGTGGGATTTGAACCCCTTTTAAGTGGGTATCATAGTATGGAGATCTAAACAACACAAGCCACATACTCTGCATGCATTTCACATTAACATACTACACATAATATATGTGTACAACCAAAATGTGTGATGGCTGTAGTGGTAATGCAATTTGAGTGTAAACAAAAACCTGTACAAACAAATCAGTTACATGAAATATTATACACAATGAGCTTATATCGACACAATCATTACTGAGCAGAGAATGCCATCCACATTACTAGAGATTATCTGAAAATCATCAATTGAACAACTTAAGGAAAGCACAGGAAAACCTTTGTATCTATAATAAGCAGGTGACAGGCAGTACATGGTAAGCAGACATAAACATGGATCCTTTTAGTATTGAGGAAGAAGTTCTAATACTTGTTTTAAGAAACATCAGTGTATAAATACCCATAACAGAAATGTGAACACATACTACACAGCAACATACAGATAATGTTAGACTCCATAGTTTTCTGTACATATACCACAAACTGTATCGAATCATCAGCAATATGTCTGGAAAATTTGTGAATGCATTTGCATGTACTGTTCAGTTGTACAACTGCATATGGGAATGTACTACATATCATTGATGCAGATGTAACCACCTGTATGCATGCAGGCTAATTTCACACCTCTCCTGTAAGTCACAAACATTTTTCATAATGCACACATTTTTCTATAAATGCATCAATCTAATCAAATACACATACTCTGATAGGGGGTAATGTTAATACAGGTCTATAAGAAGGTAAACATTTCATGACACAGCAATGTTATCAGGTGCAAAATTACCTTTGTAGTTTCCTATGAGTCAGGTAGAACTGAAAGTAAGTCCAGCATCTTTTAAGTCCTATTTGAATCATACATAATTAATGAGGTTCATTAAAATTCACATTTTTGGAATCTTATTTATGTACATCCCCAAAAGTTCTTGAAATTTAGCACATTTACCAATAGCTCGGCATAACAGGAAGGTGCTCTGTGCAAGTACCCGATAGGTATCTTTAAATGGGACCTTATGAGGCACATGCCCTTTATCTACCAGTGATCTGATAATATTCCATAAAGTGTCACTTTTAAATATTGATTTTGATGCATTTACAGATCAGACCATTGCTACCAGCGAACTGAGTGGGACGTCAGTGAGCAATTTATTGAACTGTGATATAGCGACATTCTTAACATTATGATCCTGATGGCAACTTGCAGGAGGCTTTGACATGTCTGGGCACCCAGTATGAAAAAACATAAAGCTGAAAATAAACTGAGGCAAAAATGTTCCACAATATATGTGTATGTGTATGTGATACCAATTCATAGTTTGCTTACTTATGCCTCAATGTTATATGATTGCACAATTCTGTGTATGTGTGATTTATACATGCCCATTTTTGTTGACATCGGCAATGTAGTCTGCCCATGTGGCATACATTGGCCATTTGCTTCAATGTAGTTTGGTTTCACTTCAGCACCACTGTATGTGGTATACACATGCACTTGCAATGTGTCGCCATACACAGTGTTGCCCTGCTTTATCATTTGCCTAGAGAGATTTGCAGCCATGTATTTCCTGATGTGGACTCATGTTATCCACCTCTCTTCCACCTTTATTGGTTTGTCATATACCTTGCACATATGCATGGTATGTGTTCACCTTTGTTGTAATTCTCATCCATTTTCATGCATTTGATTGGTTATAAGGTCAATGTGTGCCAACTCTATGGCCATTATACATATGCAGGACATCTGCACACAGGTCGGTGGCTGCTGCTTGCAATACATCCTTGTCCTTGTTATAGTTGTGTGCTACATATTAACCAGTGTACATTGCAGAAATTCCTGTGCATAACCTGATATTGTTTATATAGCAGTAATGTTAGATTTGTAACCATATATTAATATTACATGTCATTGTTCTGTGTTTGTGTATTGGCATTGCTTTCAAATAACTTCCTGTTAGGCCAGTGCAGGTCATACATGTATGCATACATCTGTGTTGCCTTTGACATGGCATATGTCTGTGACATATGCATTCCATTACATGTCTACTTGGGTTGTGTATGTCGACTTGTGTAGATAGCAGCCAGTTTGATGCTTTGCTGCAGTACTGCTGTTTGGCACTGTGCGTGGTTGTTTGCCTTTCACATACATGGTTGGAGGGTCTGTTCTGTCCTCTGCTGGTATTATCTAGTATTCCAAGGGATATATTTGCTCATCTTTGATTTTGTTTGGCTTACGATTGCACTGCTGACAGTTTTGCAGTGTGCAATCTGTGTAAATTACCTGTCCTTACTGTTTTTTTCTGACCTTTGTCTGTAATATGTTATGCTATTTGTTATATGGGTATACCTGCTTTGATGGATTTCTCCTCTTTCCTCATTTTTTACCTTTCTTTCTCTTCTTAAAGAAATGGGACCTATTCTTACCAAAAAATAAATAAATAAATAAAACTACTGCTCATTCCTCCTCTGTCTTCTTCACCTATATCCCATGCCTGCTTTTCTATCTCCCTATGTTCTCCACACATGTTCTGCATCCATTGTTAGTTACTGTCAGCTGTGGTAATGTGGCTATGATTGCCCTTTGCCTTTGTTATTTTTTATATTGCAAATGTTACAGATTCCCATGGAATCCTTAAGTGACAGCTTGTATATTATAATAATAAATGACTTACAGACTTGTTCCATAGTTGTCTCTGTAACATGGCATTCTATTTTTAGTAAAGTTGTCTGTATGCTTATTAGATTCTGTTACAGGTGAGTACTTACAAATGTCAGGCAGCTTAGACTGCGATAATATTTCCATAATTTTGTTAATGTACATCATACTGTGAGACATTTTTCATAACTTATGGAGTAGCTGTGAATGACATTCAGTGTGCCATTACTACTGAGAATCTTTATTATTATCAAGATATTATAAGTTCACCGAGGCATATTTACATATTACTGGGCAGGATTCACAAAACCTCTGTGTAAGAGTTAATATGTCTTACACAGAGGCTGCAGTTAAACGGTGTGACGTCAGCATGCCATGCATATTCGTGAGGGCATGCTGAATCACACCCTAGGCTAACACGGTCCATGTAGGAAAGTAGGGGGCGTGTCCGCACAGCGAGCTCTGCAAAGGGACATGCCCCCAGAAGAGTCACAGTCCTGAAAGTAAACTCCCACGAGCGAGTCCGCGGAAATGTCAAGAAACACAACACCACACATGCCCCCACAGACTATAAACCCAACTGTAATGTAAAACGTAAAAATCAACAGTTTAATTTTTTTTTTATAATTTCAAAAATGTTTGCCCGTAATTGAGCTCGTTTGCGCGGGTGTGCCCTTCACTCAGCCACAGTTAGCAGTCATTGAAAAAGCATATAAGATCTAAATATGCAAATTAAGCCAAGTAGCAATAGCGTAGTGGTAGAGACGTTGGCCAAAGAGGAGGTAGTCACGGTTCGAGCCCCAACAACATCATTTTCTATTTTTAGTGAAATAAGCAAGAAACAATCCCCTGACATATATGTATATATATATATATATATATATATATATATATATATATATATATATATATATAACTATAATTTAAGTAAAATGTAATGAAAGGGCTATGTATTTTTGAAGAAATTTGACACAATAAAAAAAAAAATTTATAAGTGCCCATAGCTGAGCAGCTCTCTAACAAGCTGAGTATGACTGCCCGCAGGTGAGCAGTGATTTAACAGGTGTAATATGAGTGAGTGCCCGGAGTTGAGCAGCACTTTAACATGCTGAAACTGTGTGCCTGTAGCTGAGCAACGCTTCACACAGCGTAATATGCGTGCTCATAGCCAAATAACCTGTTAACTAGCATGAGCCGTTTGCGCACAGCTGCGCAGCGCGCCAACTGGCTTACCGGCAGGCAACATTGAGCAAGCTGTATCAAAGCCACCTTTACACAGACACACAAACCTCCTAGCCTATCTAGACAGTCGTAAAATAAAAAAAGCAATGCCCAGGCTCGAACCCAGGATACTGTGCATCATAGTCAAAGTACTGAACCACTAAGCCATAACAGTTGTACTGAGAAATGCAGTATTAGCATATATATATAGGAATGAATGGAAATAGAAGCATGACAAAGCAGGTTTTTTAAGCTGATACATTTCCAAAATGGCCAATCACAGATAAGTGCGGGAAAAACGGCATATATAAGCCCCATAGGCAGGAATACACAGCATAACTGATTGTGGAACCTATTTGCAGTCAGGATGGCAGGTGTAGGAGAGAGCAGTTGCTTCTGAGCACAGAGGTGGGGTGTTGAGGAGTCCAAATATATGGTTTGGCTCCTAGTCCACGATCATGAGGTTCAACTCATGCAGGGCCAGGTTCTCTGGGGTGCGTACAAGGCAGAGGCGTGGAACCAGTTGGCACATGATCTCATCAGTGCCACAGGCATACCAAGGACTGGTGAACAGGTCCGTCACCACCATGCGGACCTGAAGAGACGAAAGCAGGACCAACTGAACCGTTGGATCCAGGAGGCCCGGCAAATGCCCAACGCCCCACTACTGATTAAGTATCCATGTAATTAAGTATGTAAGAAATTATCCTAGCTGATATTATGGAGATGTATGTTCCAATATTACTTCATTTATATTACAGCTGCAGGTGTGCATTCCGTGAATTGGCGAGCCTATGATGATAGGCTGGTGCTGTTGTGCCACCAGGCAGGTTAGTAATTATTTTGCTACAATTGTTATAGAATATAAGTGAGACAGCTTGTAAAAGAGATCAGTGTTGTGACATATTAATAAAGTTCAAATAACACTAGAAGAAAGATTCTGCTAGTACTGTATGATTAGATAAGTGATGCAGCCTGTAATCCAGAAATAAAAATTAAACAAGTCTGAAATAGAGATTTTCCACCTGTATTGTAATATCAGATAACTTGCTTCAGCCTGAAAATTACTGGTAAACAAGCTAAACACGATAGACATGTGTCAAATACATCCCCTTTTAAAATCTGCCATGTGAAACAAGTGAGTCTGTTGGAAAGGATTGTTGTAACCAAGTAAGAAATGCTAATAATGCCTAGAATTAAGTACCATCTTGAATTGTAAAAATAAAACAAGTGAGAGTGTGAGAAAGAGGTATGAATAGACCAAGAAAGCTGTAATAAGTCTTGAATAAAGTTATACTGCAGTCAGTACATAATGAAATGAATGAGACAGCCACAACCAAAGAGTGAAATGTTTGTAATAAAGTACTGAAGCTGGAATGTGTCTGTCCCACAATTTGGATATGTTGCTGTACCCTTGCAATATGGAGATAGTATGGTTGTATGAAATACTGAACATCCACAGTTGTGTAGAGCCATATAAATCAAATGTAGCAGGATGCTGTACCTGAACACAGCCAGATATGAACGTGTATGAATAAAAATGCAATGCATATTAATGTAGCAGTAACATTCCCATCACCAACATTCCTAAGGTTACATATAGGAAACTGTACTAAGACCTGTAGGGTATATATATCTGCAGCTACTAGAAATGTACAGCATATGTATAGGTAGTTGAAGTTGTTAATGAAATATTTCTTCACCCTACCCTATTTTCACAAATAATGCCATTCCACACCAAACTGGGCATGTGTATTCACAATTAATTCCCATGGACATTTGTCCTGTTGGTTCATACATATTTGCATGTACATTGATGCATGTGCCCTGTTCACATATCCAAACCTGATGGCCTGTTGCCATCAATCAACCCTGCATGCTGTTGGATTATGTACTGTTGTTGAAAATATGCATGTGTTATGCTTGCTGTTCAATGTTTGGAATTCATGGGTGTTTGGTTAATGGGAATACTGATGCATGCGGTTACAACTAATTTTGAATGGTATTGTTTGTTACTAACCCAAAATGTCATAAAATATTGCTAAACATAGGACAACAGGGAAGGCGGGTTCCAGTGGACCCACCTCTCCCATCTCAGCTGGCGAGTGCACCTGGCACTAGTGCCCAGGCCGGAACATCCTCCAGTGGCCCTGTGCCACCTTTGGGTAGAAGTGCTGCAGGGGATGGGGCTCGTCCCCCCTCTGCAAGCGTGGCCGGAGGAGAACGTCCACTCACCCTCCAAAGTGTCCAGTCTGTGGTGCATAGCGAGATCAGGCATTCTGTGCTTGAACACCTACGCCAGCTTGAGGCACGGGTGGCGCAACTCACGGGTGTGCCTGCCCATCCTACACAGCCCCCAGCACAGCCCTGTTCTGGGTAGTGAAGGTGCAGTGGCAACTACCCATGGCTGGGGATCTCAGTTCCACTGTTGCCATCTGTGGGCTCATGGGCTCGCGATATCCAAACGTCCATCCCCGTCAATTGTGTTTACCCCCCACATGTGTCATACTCCGCCCCTGTATGCATTTTGTTTGTCTTGTCTATTAACCTCCCCAACCTACCTCCCCAAATATACCTACTTCCTGTACCTTACATTCCACTCTCACCTGAAAAAAAAATGAAAAAAGGGCACTCTGTTCCCACAAAAAAATTATACCCCATACATAGCTGCCCATTTTGCAGACATGTCTGCTGGACATGTCAACTGGTAATTACAATTGGCTGTACAACGTATTTTGTTGTCCTCACCCCTCTCTCAGGGGTGGAAGGTTTCAAATTTCACACCAAATTACACACATATGCACAGCTGTTGCTGATAAAGAAATGGGCAGCTACGGGCCTTTCCTACATCCGTCCAGCAAATCCCGAGCTTGTTTTCCTACTGTCCTACCCTTTTTGAGCCCCCTTTTTCACCACTTTCCTATCTCCCCATTTCTTTTCTTTCAAAGAAATTAGCGCGGGTGTGCATGAGAGTAAGCACTTTTAAGCAGTAGTCAGCGGGTGTGCGCTTGTGTGCGTTTAGCTAAGCATGTGTGGGCGAAGCTAAGCAACAGTGTGCATGCATGAGCACCGCGCAAACCAGTGCTAACCTGCTTACAACTGCTTAAAAGTGCCTTAGTCACTCTGAATGACAAGGCCTGTAGCCTTCTCAGCAGCAAAATAAAATCCCTCTGTCAGTTTTGAACCAAGGACCTTGGAAACATTAGTCTATATGACTTACCACTAAGCCATGACTGATATACAAGAACGTTGTGCTGAAAGCAATATATCATGAAATAGTAGGACTGAATGTAAAGGGAATATAGGAAGGCTATTACACAAAGCTTTTCTTGTATCTTTACTGGCAATTCTTGTGGAATTGCATTACATTAGTGTGATAAGAGAAACAGCCATGCTAGTAGGTAATAATGTGACAGTAGCACCTTGAAAACCACACACACCGCCATATTTGAATAGGTAAGAGGCCAGATCTCACAATTGTGACTGATTTACAGGGATGTTCCTGATTTGCAAACAAATGTTAACTGTGCCCCACTGACTCCCTGTGAAATGTACTAACAGTAGGCAGAAAGGTGTGGAATCCCACGTAATGGTAACTCAATTAGTTAAAGTACACACTACTTGCATGTCAGAAATGGTGTAGTAATACATAGGCTCAAAATACCCCACAGTCACAACTGCAGAATATCTAAAATATATCACGGGTGTATCCCACTGATATGTACCATTCCCTGAGGCTGCTAAAATATACACCTGAGAGTATCCCAGGCCTGCAAGTGTCAGAAGCTCACAGGCATATCATTCTGTCTGCTGTCACACACTCTGTGAATAGCTGTACAATTGCTTCCACAAGCACACCCTCATGTAGGAGTACAACCCAGAAATATCAAAGGATGTAGCCATCTAATAAAATAAGGAACTGTATAGCAGTTTACAAGCACTGCATGTGCCTGACATTCATAACTGTTAGTACAAAGTACAAGGCCCCACTACTGCTCAGCAGAAAAATAAGATACCCTTGTAGGTGTCAAACCCCACACCTTGGCCTTACGAGACTGCATGCAGTACCACCAAACCACACCAAACATATAAGGAATTGCTGCTGAAAGAAATATATCATGCATTACAAGGAGTGAATGTAAATGGAAAATAGGAAAGCCATAGCAACACATTCCAGTAAAGACACTTAGCAGGCCTTCAAGGAGTGAATGTAAAGGCTAAATAGTGAAGCCATAGCAACAAATTGCAAGAGCTACTGTTGTATACCAGTTAATCCACAAGTCCCACAGGAAAGCACATAATCCCATGTAAACAGTATTAGTATTATTAGGTGTCACTTAACATACACACTGAGAAGAATGAACTGGAAGAAGCAACAGTCAGGTTTCAGTACAACATGCATTTCAGTGCCTACAACACAGCCTTAGATATGAGAAACATACCAAACTTTACACTCACAGAACAGTGTCCACAGCAAACCAGCATAGTCCCCACCTTGAAAAACTGAAAGGGCTATGCCTACCTAACCTAACATTTTATAGCACTGTCCTGAAATCACAGTGAGGACTGCAATTACCACACAGCAGGCTGCATGCAATTAGTAAATGCTGGCTAACAATTGGTGCAGAGACCATCACATGCACATGTGCAGATACCTACAAAAGCAGCCTGTACTCCAGTCCACACATGCAATAATATCATTGCAGCAACTGGAGGGAGAGAGAGAGACAGAGAGAGAGAGACAGACAGACAGACAGACAGACACAGAGAGAGAGAGAGAGAGAGAGACAGAGACAGAGACAGAGAGAGAGAGAGACCAACAAAAAAAAAAAAAAAAAAAAAAACATCAAGACAGCAGCAGCAAGCCAGCAACAAGCCAGCCAGAAACAAGCCAGCCATCAGCAAGCGAGCCAGCAGCAAGGCAGCCAGCAGCAAGGCAGCCAGCAGCAAGCCAGCCAGCAGCAAGGCAGCCATCAGCAAGCCAGCCAGCAGCAAGGCAGCCAGCAGCAAGTCAGCCAGCAGCAAGCCAGCCAGTAGCAAGCCAGCCAGTAGCAAGGCAGCCAGCAGCAAGGCAGCCAGCAGCATGCCAGCCATCAGCAAGCCAGCCATCAGCAAGCCAGCCAGCATCAAGGCAGCCAGCAGCAAGGCAGCCAGCAGCAAGCCATCCAAAACAGCAGTCAGAAACAAAGGTAATGTAAACTACATAATCTAATAATCTACATAATGTGAACCCTCCATATGTGTTAGCAGTCTGTATCTATATTTATATGAAGATGTGCATAGGGCAAGGGACATACTGCAACTGTTAGTGAAGGCTGGACATACATATGTAGTTGAAGTTTGCTAACAGTATGCTGCCATAGGCCCAGGGCCAATAGCATACTACCTACCTATGACACAATGCACACACACATGTACTCATTGCAATACCAACTATGTGAGGTTCAATGAGTGTGCCACTGACTGTATGACAGGGTGACTACATAGAACTGTAGTAATATTATCATGTTGTTAACAGTACAGTGTAATGATATCATTGTGGGTATATCCCAGCATGCCTGATGCATTAACAGTATGATTGTCATTGTATTTTTTATACACCACCATTAATTACAAAAGTGTAATGTCTGCACATCTTTGCATTCTGGTGGTAAGACTGAAAACACAAACCCACCTACATAGGTAGCACAGGTGATAAGAAAATGGAAGTAATGATACTCAATGCCAGACATGTAAACCACAAGATGCATGCAGTCCAAACTCTACTCAGCATGGTGAATGTTGATATCTGTGCAGTAATAGAAAACAGGTTCAAGGCTCCCAAGAGCACCCTAGCACTACCAGGTTACACCTCATACCATGCTTGACAGCCACAAAACACTGAACTAACTATGAAAGGGGGGTGAGTCTCAATAAATGTCAAGGATACCCACACCCCCAGGTTGTTGCCACAGCATGAAGCATCACAGACTATCCACGTGCAACTAACAGTGGGTTAAACTGACTTCCAGTTCATAGCCTGCTACAGACCACCCTCCTAAATACAGGTAACCCACTTGGCCTACTTAAGAACACATGAATATATGAAGGTGTCTCCAAACAACATTATATTGGGCAGCTGCATCTACCCACACATAGACTGGGAGCATTACTGTAGCTCCAACACCCTAGGCGAAAGGTTCCTAGAATCCATACACTCAAATGCTATGGGACAACTTGCTACCACTCCCACAAGAGGGGAAAACATACTGCACCTGATCATCACCAACATGTGGACACTATGCTCCAGACCAGAAGTGTATCCCTCACTGGTAAGATGACACCATAGAGTAATCTCACTATATTCACATACCAACCCCAGCCCCTGCACAGAAAACCACAGTGAAAAAGTTGTGTAATGCAAATTCCATGTATTCACATGAGGCAGGCTTCACACATAAGAACTATTTAAGGTCACAGGTACATATCTCTATGTGGCACACACATACCTCATGTGTGCATTGAAATTACTGCTATAATATATGTCATACAATAATAAAAGCAACACCCACCACACATTGACAAACTGTGTGACAAAAACATACATGGCATTTGTAGGATTCAAACCCCTACCTAACAATGTAATGACACTTGAGAGAGATGCATTAGCAGAGCGTGCTATTCACATTACTGGGAGGTTTCTCTTCTCCTGCTATACTTATAGGGTGCTGACATCATCAGTCTTTCGAAAGAGGACTGTACATCATGTAGTGTGTTCTTCCAGTTGCCAAAAGGGCCATTTCTTTCCAAGTAAATTGCACACACCCTAACACCCCCCCAACACACACTGAGCATTTGCAGGATTCAACCCCCTACCTAACTATGTTATGCCACTTGAAAGAGATGCATTAGCAGAGCGCGCTATTCAAATTACTGAGCACCTTTTCTTCTCCTGCAGTATTTATAGGGTGCTGACATCTTTATTTAGAAAGAGGTATGTACATCTATTACTGTCCGTCAGTATGGGGGATAGCATATATATGCATTAACAGATGCCTACTTCAGGGTCACATATGCACATCAGCACTGCCAGGTAATGTTTTATACCATGCTTCGTGACCACAGGAATTGTAGCACACAGCACAACCAGTTCAGACCTCCCCTCCCATATCCAGGAACCACACTTGGCTTCCCTGGGAACAGTGTAGGATATGAAGGTGTTCACATACACCATTACAGTTGTTAACTTCAGGTACAGGAATATTGAGTGGGGGAACTACTCAGGCCTCAACAACATCACCCTACAGCCACTACAATTTGTGAATACATGTGCTATGGCAGGACCAATAACCACAGCCACAACGGGGAATACATATTGGACCTGACCATCAGCAGCATGGGGACTCTATGTTCCACACCAGAGGTAGACCACCATTGTTAATATCTGACCATAACCAACTTTCCCTGGACATCCATATCCCATCCCCACCCCCAGGCACGGAAATCACTGCAAACAAAGTATTTATCAAAAGCAGACTTTGCACTTGTGAAGACTGGGGTGGAATACTTCAAAGGACCCATGCTGGAGGATTATACAGGCCAATCTGCAGAATCCTTGACAAATGCATTCTATGAGCATCCGGAAGGTTTGCATTGATCATGCTATCCCAAATAAAACCAAGACTCCTCCACAACAGGAGACCTGTCTGGTTTACACCAGCCATATATAAGCTGTACAACAGAAGGAGGGAGCTAATACATTACAGAGGAATATCCCACAGAGGGAGGACATCTCTGAACAGTATTGGCAAGACACTTCAATCCCTCAAAATCATCACTTGCAAGTGTTGACAGTGAAATTGTCCAGACACTGCAGATAAGGCTCCCCTCAGTCTGGAATTGAATCCCAGTTAATGTTATAACATCTCGCCAACCCTCTTCCAGCAAACTCCAGCCACATGGATGTGACATTGCAAATTCAACCCCTGGAATCTCCACTGTGTCCCTGCTTGACAGAGGCACAGCACACTAGCCTTAAACGGTGCCTTCTGTGACCTACTTTACAGAGGCACAGTAGCCTACTGTACTAGGGAGGCAGACGCCAAATACACTCTGGCTAAGCTTATGTATTCCCTAGGGCAAACAGCCTAGTATTGACCTCTACACCCATATGTGTAAGTTTCAGATGCACAATATTTGTTGCTGATAAACTGTTTGCAGGTCTTTATTGCCATAGCTTTCCCTGTTTCTATGAACAACTTGTGTATCTGCGGAAGATGTTTGAATATGAGAGGGATCCACTATATTACTTATGTCTCTGTTGTCATTTAACTGTGTGCACTGGGCAGATTGCTGTATTGTGGGAGTTTCCTGGCTTAACACATACAAATGCCAGATATGTGTGGCCAACTGCTATACTGAGACATGGCCTAGGTGTGTGAGCATGCCCAGTTCAGGCTTTCCATGGCTTGTTGGCTGACATATGTCTCATTTATCAAAGTGTGTGAGCATGCCCAGTGTGAGCTTTCCATATGTTGAGATCTGAGGTCCACCACATTTGTGGTTGTGTGTGAACTTCAACAATATTTCACATTTATAGTTGTGTGTTGGAAGTCATGTTGTGTTCTTACTGCCCAACTGCTTAGTATCTGAACCAAACAGGGATTATGCTGTGCCTGCAGGGTTTCCATGGGATAGTTTGCATACAGTTGTCAACATTCTTTCATACTGACCAAACACTGTAATATCGTATAGTGTACTGGTTCAGTACTTTCACTGTGGTGGACAGTATCCTGGGTTTCAGTCCTATCACTGCTTTAAATATTCATACTGAGCACACCAGACTGGTTAAGGGCCAGTTGTGCAAATATGACCATGTTGCATTTTGTTCAGCTATGGACTACTTAAACCAGGCTTGTCCAACATTACTAGAGTATTCCACAACTAGGGTGGACATTGACAAACACTAGCTATGTGCCCTAGGCCATTTCTAATGCTAGTCAGAGAGTGTGTTTGTCCTTCAACACACATTTTAACTGGAGTTTGCCATGACATTTTTCAAGGTTAGTATACTGTGCCTCTGTCTACCCGTGACATAAAAGTGATACCCAGGGTAAACCTACCATCTCCCATCCACTCATCAAGATTCCTCTTGAAGAGAGTCAATGAAGGACTCTCTGGCTAACCTGGACTGGGAGTTTACTCAAGAGTGGAGAGAGCTTCTGGGTTATGGATCAATCACTACAGCATGTCTTATTTATGTCAGTGCTGGGGTTCAGGTCTCTCATGTGCATAGCTCACTGGCATTCAGATTTTACAAGGTGCAGCATGTGCATTGATTCCAGCTTGGACATGGCTTTATACATCAGACACAGATCGCCTCTGGGCAGGCAGTATGGCACTGTGTGGAGATGCAGTTTGTTTAATCAGGCAACACATGGCATCTGTTAGAGCCCTTTGATCCTCCTGGTGAGGTACTTTTGGGGTCTTTCGAGTTGCTGGAGGTGTCTGCTAAGGTACATCCCACAAGGGCCATTGTACTCAATTGTGAGGCTGATGAAGGATGACTGAAGAGGCACAATGACCTCCCCTGATCTACATGTGAATACCTTCATGATTAGGTGGGTGTATGATATGTTTCTCTAACCACTATGGCCACATGGTTGTCAAATGCAAGATTTCTATCAACTTGTGTCCCCAGGTCTCTTATTACTTCTAAAGTACTTAATGGGTTAACAGCTATGTGGTAATTGGTGGACACTTACTGTTTTTCCAAAGGGGATGACTATACACTTTTCTGCATTTAGCTTGATGACATGGCTCTGGCACCAGTTGTCTGTTTCTATGAGGCCGTTTTGTAGGATGCTTGTGTCAGCTGAAGGGTCAGATATGGTGCCCAGTTTGTAGTCATCTGAAAACTTGTTCAGACACAGTCCTTCCATGTTGGCCTGTACATCTGGGAAATATATACCAAACAAGGGAGGTCCCAGGACTGAGCCTTGTGGGATGCCAGTTGTAGCTGGTTTGTAGTCTGACATTGCTGCAGCATTTCTGACCATGTCAGTTCTGTCCTTGAGCTGGTTTGCAACCCATCTACTTGAATAGGGGTTTATATTTAAGCTGGTGAGCTTATCTATAATGAACAAGTGGGGTATTGTATGGAAGGCTTTTGCAAGGTCCAGATAGGCTGTGTGGACCACATTCCCCTCATCAGTGGCTTTGGTGACTGTTTCAAATGAGTCAAACATGTTTAAGTGGCAGGATATGCCCTTAAGAAAGCCACACTGGGTAAGGTCCAGTGTCTGTAGGTCCACAATATCTTTATTTCTGAGGTCCATGATGATCCTTTCCATAGCTTTGCAGACCAAGCTAGTCAGGATTGTGGGGTGATAGTTTGCAGTATCCATTCAGGCACCACCTTTGTGGAGAGGGACCACTGTTGCTGTACACTGCTCTTTGGGTACATATCCTGTGGTAAGGCTGTGATTGAGCAGTAGTTTTATTTGGTGTTCCATTCTTCTTGGAGTTGATGTTGGATGCAGCCCAGGACACCATCTGGTACCATTGATGCTGTGTGTTTTGCTTTGGAGACGCTGGCTGTTACCTCAGCATCTGCAATGTCAGGGGGCCAGCACTCTGCTGGGATAGATATTTGGCATTTTGGTGGGGGGGGGGGGATTTTGCACTGAACCTGTCAGGTTGGATGTTGGCAATGTGTGTGGGTTTGGTGTATTGTTTGTAATTTTGGAGTAATTCTGAGCATATCTGTGAATTTACACGAAGGTTCCTACCATCAGTTAAGAAAGCCTTGTGATTATCCTTAGTGTCCTGTACAATTTGTATCTTCATAGGTTCACAGGTTCATACTAGGCTATCTGCCCTAGGGCATTTATAAGCCTAGCCAGACTGTGTGTGGCTTTTGCCACCTCTTGGAATGTGAATATTATGCCCATTTAGGGTTTAGTTTACTGTGTCTCTGTCTAGTAGTGACACAGGGATGACTTCCAGTGTAAACCTATGATCTCCCATCTGCTCATCAAGATTTCTCTTGAAGAGAGTCAGTGAGGGCCTCTGCCTAACATTGTCTGGGATTCTGTTCCAGAGTGTAGGGAGCCTCTGGGTTATGAATCTGTCCCTCCAGCACATCCTATTTATTTCTGTGTTGAAGTTCAAATCTCTCACTCTCGTGGCTCTGATGGATTTTGATTTTCTGAGGTGGAGCATGTCCATTAATTCCGGATTGGACATGGCCTTGTACGTCAGGCATAGATCGCCTCTGAGTAGGTGGTATGTGACTGAATAGAGCTGGAGTTTCTTCAGCCAGGCAGCATATGACAAATGTTTGAGACCCTTTATCCTCTTGGTGAGGTACTTTTGGGTCTTTCTAACTGCTGTAGGTGTCAGGTAAGGTACATCCCAAATGGGGCATTGTACTCAATTATGGGCCTGATAAGAGAAGAGTATAGGGGCACAATGACCTCTCTTGATCTAGATGTGAATGCTTTCATGATAAGGTGGCCAATATAGAAGGTTTTCCTAGCCACCTTGGCAATGTGAGTGTCAAATGAGAGGTTACTGTCAACTTGTGTCCCTAGGTCCCTGATTACTTCTTCCGTACTTAATGGATTACCACCTATGTGGTAATTTGTGGGTACCTTGTTTTTCCCAAAGGGTATGACTATACATTTTTTGCCGTTCAGTTTAAGGCCATGGCTCTGGCACCAGTTATCCGTTTCTATGAAGCCTTTCTGAAGGATGCTTGTGTCCGCTGGAGTATCAATTATGGTGCCCAGTTTGCAGTCATCTGCAAACTTTTTCAGCCACAATACTCCTATGTTTGCTTGCACCTCGGAAAAATAAATGCCGAACAAGAGAGGTCCCAAGACTGAGCCCTGTGGGACACCACTTGTGACCAGTTTTGAGTAAGACATAACTCCAGCAATTCTGACTCTGTGAGTTCTGTCTTTGAGACAGTTAGCCACCCATCTTGTGACATAGGAGTTTATGTTTAAGCTGGATAGCTTATCTATGATGCTTGAGTGGGATATTGTGTTAAATGCCTTTGCGAGGTCCAGATAGGCCATGTGGACTACCTTCCCTTCATCTATAGCCTTGGTGACTGTTTCGAAGAAGTTGACCTGGTTCAAGAGGCAGGATCTGCCCTTGACAAAGCCAAACTGAGTAGGATGCAATGTCTGTAGGTCCCCAATGTCTTTGTGTATGAGTTCCATGATGATCCTCTCCATGGCTTTGCAGATAAGGCTAGTCAGGCTTATGGGGCGATAGTTACCAGGGTCTGTTGAGGCACCACCTTTGTGGAGTGGGACCACTGTTGCCGTACGCCATTCTTTGGGTACATATCCCGTAGTGAGGCTAAGATTGTACAGTGTTTTTACGTGTGGGTTTAGTTCTTCTTGGAGTTTGTGTAGTATGCAACCCGGGACACTGTCTGGTCCCATTGAGGCAGTGTTTTTTGCCTTGGAAAGGGCGGTCTTCACCTGGGCATCTGAGATGCTTGGGAGGCTGCACTCTTCTGGGATAGATATTTGCTCTTTGGGGGGGGAGGGGGGGAGAAGTTTGCAGTGAACCTGTCTGCCAGGATGTTGGCAATGTCTGTGGGTTCAGTGTATTTTTTGTCATTTAGAATCAACTCTGAACATACTGGGAGTTGCATCCCAGGTTCCTAACATAACTAAAGAAGGCCTTGTGATTGTCTTTTGTGTCCTGTGCAATTTTTCTTTCGAAACTGGCCTTGGTGGATTTTATGAGGGATCGTAATATTTTGCTAGTACTGATCAGAGATGACTTCCCTTTTAGGGATTTTGCTGTATCATGTAGTATCTTCCTCCTCCTGTTGTACAACTTATTTATGGCTGGGGTCCACCAGTCTGGACGCCTGTCTTTGGACGCTTGGGTATTGGTTTTGTTTGGGATAGCACGATCCATGCACTCCTGGAGGTGTCCATAGAATGTGTTTATATAGGATTCCATGGTCTGTGCCGTAGTTTCCAACAATCCTGGGGCCTTGAAGGTTTCCACTTCGGATTTGAGAAGTGGGAAGTTCGCTTTTGAGAAGTTCTTTACTGTGGTTTTCTGGGCTGGGGGTGGGGTCGGGTTTTGGATATCCAGTGAAATTAATTTGTGGTCTGATCTTATCAATGAGGGGAGTACCTCTGGTGTGGAGCATAGGGTCCCCATGTTGGTGATGATCAGGTCCAGTATGTTTTCCCCTCTTGTGGGAATTTTGACCAGTTGTTCCATAGCATTTGAGTTTATGAATTCCAGGAACCTTTGGGCAAGAGTGTTGGGGCTTGAATAATGCTGCCAGTCAATGTTAGGGTAGTTGAAGTCACCCAATATAATGGTGTTTGGAGAGATCTTCATGTTCTCCAGTGTTTTCAGGAAAGCCGAGTGGGATTCCTGATTTTGAGATGGTGGTCTGTAGCATGCTATAAACTGAAATGGAGTTTTGCCCACTGTTAGTTGCACATGGATGGTGTCTGATGCTTCGTGCAATGCTACTAACCTGGAGGTGTGGGTATCCTTGATAAATATAGATACTCCCCATCCTTTTGTGATTCGGTCCGGGTTTTGGGGCCGAAAAGCATGGTATGAGGTATAACCTGGTACTGCTGGGGTGCTCTATGGAGCCTTGAACCAGGTTTCTGTCACTGCACAGATATCGATGTTCTCCATACTGAGGTGAGATTCGAATGCATGCATTTTGAGTTTTAGACTTCTGGCGTTTAACAGCATTACCCTTAGTTTCTTGTTCTTAGTGTTTTCTAAGGAGGTGTGTTTGACTTTTGATCCTTGCCTAAAACAGGCACTATAGGGGTGGCAAGAGCCTTTGCCAGTATCCGAAAGCCCAGGGGAGACAGGTGCAAGCCATCCCTTGCAAAGCAATGTGGCTTGTCAAGCATGTCATCCCAGGCTGACAGACACTGGATCCCCTTTGAATGACACCAAAATTTTAGCCAATTATTAAAATCGATAATTTTGTCTTTATATTGAGGCATCATTCTAGCTGAGGGTAAGATGCTGCTCAAGGTCAGAGTCATACCGGCCTGGGCTACATGATCAGAGAGGTCCTTTATGTCTCTTTTCATGTAGTCGAGGGATGTACGTCTCAGATCGTTCACACCGTGTACTATGACTGAGTCATACTTGTACTTGCTTTGGAGTGACCTGAGTGCTTGCATAATGTGGCAGATCCTAGCGCCCAACAGGCAGCTCACTGTGACCTTCTCCTTGTTCAGCCTGGTGAGCGGAACGTCAGTGTGCCTGACTATAGAATCACCTATTACAAGTGTGTCAGGTGTGTTGTTCTGCCTTAAGGGC
The DNA here is from genome assembly GCF_019279795.1 of Protopterus annectens. Taxonomy (NCBI): domain Eukaryota; kingdom Metazoa; phylum Chordata; order Ceratodontiformes; family Protopteridae; genus Protopterus; species Protopterus annectens. Next base: position 326,568,044 of record NC_056734.1, on the reverse strand, counting down.
TGTGACTGTTTGTCACTCTGACTTTGCGGGCTATGTGTTGCTCGTGTTTTGTTGTGGGATAGCATTTGCTTGGATGTTTGCTTTGGAGGTCTCTGCTGTTTAGGTAGATTTTTGATTAGAGCCTCTGAATATGTTTTTATGTGCTTGTGTGGTTGGATTGCTGTTTTGGTAGGACTATGTGGGACTGGATTAGTGCTGTGTGATGTTACCTTCTCCTCCAGTCTGGTTTCACCAGTTTTGAGGTGAGAGAGTTTGGCCTCTAGTTTGGCTATATGGTTGCATCTCCCACATATGTTTGATCCTGTTTGGAGGAGGAGAGGGCTGTCAGTGTACATGAGACAGTTGTAACATTGCCTCAAGATTCCCAGATTCACCAGTTGGACTGGAGAGGAGACCATTAACTGACCTTTAGACATGCTAGTGTAGCATAGGGGACTCTTTTATCACACAGTTAAAAGGACCAATAGGGGACAAGGTAGTCTTATAGGGTATATGAGGATGTAGTGCTTATAGTATATTAGTGCTAAAATGCAAGATTGCTTATTTGGGCAAGTGCAGGGTCTTAGATTGAGAATAGATTGGCAATGTCTGTGGGTTCAGTGTATGTTGTGTTGTTTTGGACTAACTCTGAGCATATCTGGGAGTTTCCACCCAGGTTTCTAACATAAGTAAAGAAGGCCTTGTATTGTCTTTTGTGTCCTTGCGATTTTTCTGTCAAAGTTGGCCTTGGATAATTTTATGAGTGATCGTGTTTTTTTGCTAGTACTGATCAGACATGCCTTCCCATTTAGGGATTTTTCTCTGTCATGTAGTAGCATCCTCCTCCTGTTGTAAAGTTTGTTAATGGCTGAGGTCCACCAGACAGGACACCTGCCTTTGGGGGAATGGGTCTTGGTTTTATTTGGGATTGCATGATCCATGCATTCTTGAAGGTGTCCATAGAAAGTGTTTATAAAGGATTCAGTGGTGTGGTCTGTGGTTTCCAGTGGCCCAGGGGCCTTGAAGGATACTACTTCAGTCTGAAGATGTGTGAAGTCGGCTTTTGAGAAATTCTTCACTGTGGTCTTTTGTGCAGGGGGTGGGGGTGGGATGTGGATTTCCAATGAGATTAATTTATGGTCTGATCTCAGCAATGATGGGTATACTTCTGGTGTGGAGCATTGTGTCCCCATGTTTGTGAAGATCAGGTCTAGTATATTATCTCCTCTTGTGGGAGTGGTGACTAGTTGTTCCATTGCATTTGAGTTTATGAATTCTAGGAACCTTTGGGCTAGGGTGTTGGGGCTTGAGTAATGCTCCCAGTCTATGTTTGGGTAGTTGACGTCTCCCAATATGATGGTATTTGGAGAGACATTCATACTCTCCAGTGTCTTCAGGAAGGCTGAGTGGGGTTCTTGAGTTTGAGAGGGTGGTCTGTAGCATGCTGCAAACTGTATGGCAGTTTTGCCGACGGTTAGTTGCACATGGATGGTCTCCGATGCTTCGTGCGTTGCCAGTAACCTGGTGGTGTGAGTATCTTTGAATATGGCTACTCCCCCTCCTTTTGTGGTTCAGTCCAAGTTTTGGGGCTGAAAAGCATGATATGAGGTATAACCTGGTAGTGCTGGGGTGCTCTCAGGAGCCTTGAACCAGGTTTCCGTCACTGCACAGACATCGATGTTCTTCATACTGAGGAGGGCCTCGAGAGCATGTATCTTGAGGTTTAGACTTCTGGCGTTAAGCAGCATTACTCTTAGTTTTTTTCCACTTGTGTTTTCTAGGGAGGTGGGTTTGTCTTTTGAGCCTTGCCTAAAAAAGGCACTATGGAGGTGGCAAGAGCCTTGGCCAATATCCGGAAGCCCACGGGTGACAGGTGCAAGCCATCCCTTGCAAAGCAGCGTGGCTTGCCAAGCATGTCATCCCGAGCAGACAGACATTGGATCCCCTTAGAATGACACCAGTAATTGAGCCAAATGTTAAAGCTGATCATTCTGGGTTTGTACTGTGGCATCATTCTTGGTGAGGGTAAGATGCTGCTCAGGGTCAGGGTCATACCAGCCTGGGCTACATGATCAGAGAGCTCCTCTATGTCTCTTTTCATGTAGTCCAGGGAGGTACATCTCAGGTCATTCACACCGGCATGGACAATGACTGAGTCATATTTGTACTTGCTTTGGAGTGACCTGAGTGCTTGTGTTATGTGGTGGATTCTAGTGCCCCACACACAGCTTACTGTAACCTTTTCCTTGTTCAGTCTGGTGAGTGGAACATCAGTGTGTCTGACTATGGAGTCACCTATTACAAGTCTATCAGGCATGTTGTTTGGTCTTAAGGGCTGTGACTGTTTGGCACCCTGACTTTGTGAACTATGTGTTGCATGTGCTATGTTTTGAGGTAGTGGTTGCTTGGGTGTCTGCTTTGGAGGCCTCTGTTGTTTTGGTAGATTTTTAATTAGAGCCTCCGGGAATGTTTTTGTGTGTTTATGCGTTTGGTTTGCAGTTGTGATAGGTCTGTGTGAGACTGGGTTTGTGGTGTGTGTGGTTACCTTCTCCTCCTGACTGTTTTTGCCAGTACTGAGTTCAGAGAGCTCAGCCTCCAGTTTGGCTAAATAGTTGCATCTCTCACATATATTTGTATTTGTTGGGGGAAGGAGGGGGTTGTCTGTGTACATGAGGCAGGTGTAACATTGCCTCAAGATTCTCAGATTCAACATGTTGTAGCTGGCCTTAGAGGATTTTATGTGTGGCCATATTTTTTTACCATAATACTGATCAGTGATTACTTCCCTTTTTGGGTTTTGCTCTATCATGTAGTAGCTTCCTCCTTCTCTTGCATGGTTTGGTATTGGCTGGGGTCCACCAGGCCAGATGCCTGCGTGTATGGGATTGGGTCTTGGTTTTATTTGGGATTGCATAATCCATGCATTCCTGAATGTGTTCATAGAATGCATTTATAAAGGGTTCTGAGTTCTGGCCCATATTTTCCACAGGCACAAGTTCTTTAATGGATTCCACCTCCGTTTGGAGGTGTGCAACATTTGCTTTACACATGTTTTTCACTGTGGTTTTCTGCCCAGGGACTGGGGTCAGGATGTGAATATCCAATGAGATTACTCTATGGTCTGATCTTACCAGTGAGGGATACACTTCTCATCTTGGACATAGAGTACCCATGTTGCTGATTATCACATCCAGTTGCTTACCCCTCTTGTGGGAGTGGTAAGTTGTTCCATAGCATTTTGGTTTATGAATTCTAGGAACCTTTGGCCTAGGGTGTTGGAGCTAGAATAATGCTCCCAGTCTATGTTTGAGTATTTTCAGTCGCCCAATATAATGTTGTTTGGAGAGACCTTGATATTTTCATGTGTTCTGAAGTAGGCCAAGTGCAGTTCCTGGAGTTAGGACGGTGGTCTGTAGCAGGCTACTAACTGGGAGGCAGTTTTAGCCACTGTTACTTGCCCGTGGATAGTCCATGCTGCTTCTTGCTGTGGCACCAACATGGGGGTGTGGTTATCTTTGACAATTATTGATAGTCACCCTCCTTTTGTAGTTTGTTCCATGTTTTGGGGCTGTAAAGCATGGTATGAGGTGTAACCTGGTAATGTTAGGGTGCTCTTGTGAGCCTTGACCAAATTTTCTGTTACAGAACAGATATCAACAGTCTCCATGCTGAGGAGAGTTTGGACTGCATGCATCTTGCAGTTTAGACTTCTGGCATTGGGTGGCATTACTTCTAGGTTCTTACCCCTTGTGTTACCTATGGAGGTGGGTTTGTGTTTTGAGCCTTACCTATTCAAGGCACGGTGGGGGAGACAACAGCCTTTGCCAGTATCCAAAAGGCCAGGGGTGATAGGTGCAAGCTATCCGTAGCAGGTGGAGCATCATGTCTTGCTCAACATGTCATCCCAGGCTGCCAGGCATTGGATCCCCTTTGACTAAAAGCAATACTTAAGACAATTATTGTAATTGATCATCTTGTCTTCATATTGTGGCATCATGCTTGGTGAGGGTAGGATGTTAGTCAGGGTCATCAAGTTTGCATATACTACATGGTGTTACATTGCTTAACACATGGCAATCATGCCTCAGGTGGTGCTGCAGGGCTGTCTATGTTGGATGCACATACTAAACTCCCTGTACATGTTTGAAAGCAGGTTGTGTCAACTTAGGCATCCCTTTTACTATATGTGTGAGTCAGAGAGAGGTATAATTTCCAGGGTTCCTACTGAGCCATTGTATGTGCTATGCATTGACTCTTTGCCAAGGCCAAGCCATACTGGGCATGCCTCCTTCTGCCTACTGGGGCAGGCTCAGGTTGTTCCTCCTCCGAGTCACGCTCTGCCTGTGATGGCCTTGGCAATGGTGGGGGGCTGTTTGGCCCAGCCCTATGCTGGTCCTGCTGCAGCTGTTTTCACTGAATCATATTATGCAGCATAGCACATACCATGACAATTTGGGTACATGTAGTTGGTGAGTACTGCAAGGCTCCACCAGATGTGTCCAGCCACCGGAACCGTGACTTGAGCAACCCAAACACACGCTCAATTACATTTCGTGCTTGTGCATGTGCCTCATTATGGCGTTCTTGTTCAGTTGTGTGTGCATTTCTGATGGGTGTCATCAGCCAAGGCTCCAGTGTGTAGCCAGCATCCCCCACTAAGTGACCATGTGGGATGCCCCCATTGGCAAATGTCTGGTACAGCTGCGTCAAATGCCAGATGTGGGAATCATGGTAGCTTCCAGGGCAGCCAGCACACACATTCATTATTATGCCCTGGGCATCACACATGACCTGGCAGTTGATGGAGGGGAAGCCCTTGCGGTTAATGTAGGCCCTACCTCGCTCACCAGCTGGTGCTTTGATGCGTATATGCGTGCAGTATATTGCACCCACTACCTCAGGGTATTCCGCTATTTGCTGGAAGAGATGCATATTGCTGGCCAATACTTCACGGGAATTGGGGAAATATACATGATCACCGACATGTGCTGACATGGCATCCAGGAACTGGTGCAGTACCCTGGATGCTGATGCCTGTGATATCCCCATCATATCACCAGTTGGTCTCTGGAAGGTACCAGTTGCTAGTATTCTTAGGCCAACACATACCTTGGTTTCCACTGGGATGGGTTCCCCTCTGTTGTTTCTGTGTGTGAGGCGTGGCCTGCACAGCTCAACAATTTGCTGCAGGAGGTCTCTGTCCACTCTATAGCGCTCCACTATCTCCAGCTCATGTAACCCCTGGTAGGTGACCCTGGGCCTGTACACTCTTTTCCGTCTCCTCACTGTGGGTTGTCCAGCAGCATTTGCATAGTCACCACCCTCAGCATGTTGCATATGTCTCCTTATAACAGCTATGGCAGGCCCTAGCATTTTTGGTCTGCGTGAAGCTTTTTCAGTTTTCACTTCTAATAGCTTACTCCTCTGTTGCAGTGTCTCTTGAGAGAAACATACTGCACTGTTCTTTGCAGAGTTTTAAGTGCTGGGCTGGGCTACTGTTCTGCCTGTGTAATTGCCTGCTTCTGATTATTTTTACCTGCTAGCTCTGCCAGTATTCCCTGCTAGCTTCCTACTATTTCTTCTGCTTCCTTTTTCCTTTCTGTTTCCTCAGTGGGGAGAGACGAGCATACAAGTGCAAAGACGCTCACAGCGGCTAACCCGCGCGCACACATGCTTAGACGGACTAGAATCTCCTTATTCGGGTTAAACCACGCGCACACCAGTGCAAACAAGCTTACAGGTCTTTAAACAGGCTCCTGCATGCTTACTCCAGCTTAAACGTGCGCACTCATGCTTACACGCATGCACTCTATCTTACTCGTGCATTCAGGCATGCACACATGCGCATGCATGCCCAGCAAGAAACTTTGGTGTTATCCATAGTGTACACCTTCCATTTCTTGACTTTCCCATGCCTACTTGTTGACACTCCTCTTTCCATGATGTGTCACTGACATCTTTCACATGCCACTGTGCTCCAATAGCTTAATTTCTTTTATACATACCCCCCCCTGTGATGTCCCCTATCTCCTACTCTGTTACTCCCCTTATCCTACTCCTACACTCCCGGGAATGTGTTCATTTGCTATGTTACAGTGCGATTCACTATCCTACCACTCATTTACATAGGATTGCCAACTAATGCTTAGTTACATGTCTTACACTCAGCTTCCCCCCTTAGCAACCCCTACTCGGTGGCCATGTTGTTTTCAGCCTGCTATTCCCTTACATTGTAAATTCATGCTTTGCATAAAACCCACGTTTGTGGGTTTTAAATTTTTATTTTTCTGTTTTTTATAGCGCAGCCAGTTTGCGCAGTGCTGCGCTACGTTTAAACATCGTCGATTGCCGAAAAAAAATCCCTTTTATTTCATTTTTGCATCGGGGTACGTTACCAGTGGTCACATATTTGGCCATTGACGTGCTGCCTGGAACATATGCAACCTTTATTTGGAGCTGACAAGGCTCCATTGTGTTATTTGCAGAATGGTACTCAGTTGTCAACTGAGTACATTTCTGCAGATAACACGGCTCTTACACGGGCAGGTTTCTGCTTCCTGGGTCACTAGATTACCTCATTTGCATGCCTTTCGGCTGCAAGTGAGGTAATTAGCATGTCCACACCCTGTCCGTGTAAGAGCCATTTTAGATGCTCTCTTACACACAAATACAGGCTGTTCCTGGATCGCTATGGCTGCATGGAGTCTTACACTACTCTTAGACTCCGTGCAAGCCATCATGAATCCTGCCCATTGTTGTAATTAGCGATTTAATCACTATACTGATACTTATATTTGCAGAGAAGATAATGAGCACTGAATCATGTTATACTTGCCCAGAGCAAAAATAGAGGATATTAGATAAAACTTTGAAATGTCTAAATATAAGAAGCATGGATCTGTTTTTATACAGAGCCAGTACAAATGATCTCATTCGCAAGGACTCTCTGACTGTTGGTAGGGAACTTGCAGCCCTCTTAGCTAGTGTAGCTTGTACTGGTATTAGGACATATTTTTCATAAATCACATATAGAAAGGAGAGTCAGTTCACCATGAATGAAGATATTTTTTCGGTAAACACCTACATGAAAAAATATCCCATTTTAAAAAAATGGAAATGCATAGAGCATCTTTGCCTAATTTTGGGCACACATGTTTTCAGACAGGATGGCGTGCAATTTTCAAGATCCGGAAATATATTTTGCAATATTTGACAAACACAAGGCAGGATTTCTGTCAGGACAAAATTTAACAATTCAAAGATAACAATATTCAATGCATCACTGATGGTTGTTAATGCTAGGAGCATTAATAATAAAATTTTATTACTGGAAAATTTTCTACATTCCCACAAGACTGATGATGTTATTTTTTGTGAAACATGGTTAAAGAGCAATGACTGGAAACCAGTTCAATCAGGGTATAAATCTTCATAGGTTCATAGGTTGGTACTAGACTATCAGCCCTAGGGCCTATACAAGCCTAGCCATAACAATTCCCTGGCTATTTCTTTCCACACTATTTACTTCCCTGGACCCCTGTCTAGCAGGGCAACTGATGTGATCCCTGGGGTGAATTTTCTTTTCTCCCATCCAATCATCAAGGTTCCTTTTGAAGAGGGCCAAAGAGGCACTCTGCTTGACATGTATGGGCAATCTATTCCAGAGTCTGGGGAGTCTCTGGGTCAGGAACCTATCCCTCCAGCATGTTTTGTTTATTGTGATGAGAAGGCTTAGATCCCTCAAGCATGTGGCTCTGAGGGATTGGGATTTCTTTAGGTGTAGCATGTCCAACAGCTCTGGGTTTGACATGGCCTTGTATGTTAAGCAGAGATTGCCTCTGAGTAGACGATATGCAACAGAGTATAGCTGGAGTTTTTTAAGGCGGTCAGTGTAGGGCATCTGCTTTAGGCCTGTGATTCTTTTAGTGAGGTATTTCTGCGGCCTTTCCAGTTGTTGCAGATGTCTTGAGAGGTACATACCAAACGGGACGTTGTATTCTATAATGAGTCTAATGAGGGATGAGTACAGTGGGACAATGACCTCCTTTATTCTGGACGAAAAGCCCTTAGTGATGAGGTGTGCCACATAGAAGGATTTCCTGACTGTTGTGGCGATGTGGTTATCGAAGGTGAGACCACTGTCCATCTGTGTCCCTAAGTCTCTTATCACACTTTCGGTGGTTAGTGTACTGCCACCTTTATGGTAATTCACAGATACATTTTTTTTCCCAAAGGGGATAACTATACATTTCTTGGCATTGAGCTTGAGCCCATGGCTCTGGCACCAAGCATCTGTTTCTGTAAGGCCCTTTTGTAGAGTATCCACATAATTTGGGGATTCAATAATGGCTCCCAGTTTGCAGTCATCTGCAAACTTTGTTAGCCAGAGTCCCTTAGTGTTGGCCTGTACTTCAGAGAAGTAGATGTCAAACAGAGGTGGTCCCAGGACTGAACCCTGAGGTACTCCACTTGTCACTTGCCTGGAGGTGGATTTGGAGTTGGCTGCTTTTACAGCGTGGGTTCTATCAGTAAGCCAGTTAGCAGCCCATTGGGTGACGTAGGGATTAATGCCCACCTTAGTAAGTTTATCTATGATTCCAGAGTGGGGTATGGTGTCAAAGGCCTTGGCAAGGTCTAGATAGGCTGTGTGGTCCATGGCTCTGGAGACTGATTCAAAGAAATCAATCAGGTTCAGGAGACAAGATCGGCCTTTCACAAACCCAAACTGGGTGGGGTCCAGTGTTTGAAGGTTGCCAATGTCTTTGTTTATAAGTTCCATGATAATACGCTTCATGGCCTTGCAGATAAGGCTTGTCAGACTGATGGGACAGTAGTTTCTGGGATCCAAGGTGGATCCCCCCTTGTGGAGTGGAATAACTGTAGCTCTGCACCACTCAGTGGGCACGAAACCTGAGGTGAGGCTATGATTAAACATGACACTTAGGTGAGGTGCCAGTTCATATTGTAGTTCATGTAGTACACAGCCCGGGATGTCATCTGGTCCCTTGGATGCTGTATTCTTAGCTTTGGAGAGTGTGTTTTTTTACCTGTGTGGCCGTTATTACCAGAATTTGGCAATCTTCCGATATTGAGATGAGCCATTTAGGGGGTGAGAGGGGGGTGAAGTTGGCACTGAATCGATCTGCCAGGATATTGGCAATATCCTTGGGATCAGTATATGTTTTTACTGTAACAGACATTGTAACAAAAATCAGATGGCGGTGTTATGATAGGGATTAAAGATCGTTATGAGACCATTGACTATTACATGTTCAGTGATAACCCCAATACTATAGATTGTGTAACTGCGACAATAAAGCAACCCTGGAATATATAACGATTGTTGGAGTGTATAGCCCACCAAAGTCAAGTGCTGATGACCTAGAGGAATTCAGACATTTCTTGCATGAAACACAGGAGGGAAGAATAATAGTGGTTAGGGACTTAAATGTACCAGAAACAGACTGGAATAATATTGATTCAACAATACTAGTAAGGAAAGTATTCACAATGTATGTTCATGAACATCAATTGCTTCAGATTGTCAAAAAACAAAAAAAACAAATCAAAAGAAAAACAAAAAATAAAATGGAAAGGAACATACTAGGCATTGTTTGTGTTCCTAAAGAAATTACTGTTACTTCATGTCAAGTTTTACCACGGTTGATGTGCACTGACCATGGGGTTTTAAAGGTTAATATGTCGTTAGATAATTCTGCCAAATTGAAGTCTAAAGTAATACACAGAAGATTAATTACAGACTATATGGAAGCAAAACAGTCACTATGTAAAACTGTTGCAGTGATATGGTCAGTGAAAAAACTGCAGAAGGAATGTGGGTAGTTTTGAAATAGAAATAGTTTGAGTACACACAATCAAAACATGTTTAACATCAGGATCTAGGCATACAATGTCAAGGGGATTTATTTCTATAAGAACAAGATGCCTGATTAAGGTTAGAGACAGAAATATAAGAAATGGAAATGGTTTAAATTACGACTTTGAAAACTGAAATAAGCTAGACTAACAAATTAAGTATAGTGTAAGACAAGATCAAGAAAAATTTGAAAAAAATTATAAACATTTTGAGCATAATAGGAAACCATTTAATGGATGCATAGGATGTGGAAGGAGTAAAGCCATTCAAATTTACAAACTGTGTGTAGATTCTAAAATTTATTCTCAAACACAACAGATTATATAAATATATATCTACAAAATTTTATGCAAAACAGTTTGGCTCCACAAAGGGGGTGATACGTTGTTCTAATGATATCCAGGTTACCTAATATACTGGAATGACAATAGATTATGTTGAAGAAGAACTATACAAATTTGATCCAATCAAAGCACTGGGAGGAGACAGAATAAGTATTAATGACCTGTGAACACTTCAGCAAGAGCTTATAGTACCATTATATTTTTTCTTTACTAGGTCATATAAATATGGGGAGATTCCTCAAGCTTGGAGACATACACTTATTAAACCTGTCTTTAAGGGAAAGGGGAGTAAGACAAACCCAATGTCATATAGACCCTTAAGTCTACTTTCATGTCATAGAAAAATAATGGAGTAGGTAATATTGGATAAGTTATTGTCAGAAATAGAAAGGTTGGGACTTGGAGCCATATATCAGTATGCATATGCTGAAAATCAACCAATTACTACCTGTAAAGTGATGTTCTATAACAATATAATAACAGCTGTGAAAGAAAATTTGTGCTGTGGTGTCATTTATAGATTTAACTTCAGCATTTGATAGGGTCATACACAAAACATTAATCAAAAAACTAAAACAACTAGGTATTGATGTTATCTTTATAAGATGGATATCTGCATGGCTTACAAATATGACATGGCAAGTATCATACAACAACTGGACATGTAAAATTCGAGGTTACAGTCAGGGCATCCCACAAGGCTCTGTCCTAGGCCCTTACTTGTTTAGATTGTATCATTCAGACCAATCTTTTTCATCAGAGGTATTTTACAGTCTGCATGCAGATGACTTAAAATTGGGTACATCGATTATATGTGTTACAGATATGGCACGTCTGCAAAAGAACTTGACTAAATTGACCGTTTGGGCACAGAAGCATAATATGCTGATAAATACATCAACAACTAAGCATACGAGATTTGGGAGACATAAGCTGAAAGGTTAGTAGTTAATACAGCAAAAAGTGATTGGAACTGTAGATTCATTTAAGGATCTGGGTATATGGGTAGATAAAGCTTTGAGTTTTTTAATCATATCAACCAATTGGTTAATGATAGTTACAGAGCTATAGGCTGTATAAAAATGTTATAATGTCTAGGAAATCAGAAATGATGATGTCATTAGACCCAAACTTGAGTATGGAAACCTTATAAGAAAGCAAATATGAGTAAAACTGGAAAGAGTACAGCAGAAATATACCAAGGGTATCCATGGATGTGAAAATTTAAGTTATTATGAAAGATTAAAATATCTGATATTGTACAGTGTCTCTTACAGATATTTAAGATGACATATTATTCAGTTATATATGGCATTTAGAGACAACTACCTCAGGGAATGTTTGGGGTTGTCAAAAAGTAGTAGAGAACCATCAGACAACCTATGTAGAAGATTCTATAGAAATGAGAAGTATACTAATTAGCACTCTGAGAGAGCAACTGATGCATAGAATGGACTACCAAACTACATTAAAGCAAGTAATAGTTTAGATATCTTTAAGAACAGCCTAGACACATTGTGGGAACAACAGTTTTGGTATATTGGCAGGCTAGAAGGGCATTAATGCCCGTGCTTTAAATGTTTGCATGTATGTACATATGTATGGTTCTTCCATGAGTTCCCTCAATATCTAAAGGTTCTTGCCCTTAGGTTATGACATTAGTTACCAAATATCTATATTTGGAACAACTGGTTAGAAACGAATTAACCTGTTAGATATATTGACAGAATTTCAGGCTTGCTATGAGAACATATATTTGTCTGAGCTTGATATGTCCAGTGAAAAGCCTGAGCTAGAGCAGTAGATAGGGGAGCTGGGATTGCCTTGACTTTTCCAGGAACAGGTAGAGGCAGTGATGGCCTAGTGTCTATAAAGGGAATTAGCCATCTTAAAGAAGCAGGCTTCAGGGAAGTCCCCCTTAACCTTTTGGGCTCCCAGTATACATGTGGAAATGACACAGGGAAGCTTTGTGGAAGTTGTGTTAGTTCTTTATTAAGGTCTTTAGAGTCAGGATGATCCCAATGTTTTGAAATCAAGCAAGCAATCATGTTGGTTATACATATGTAGGGCCAAGGTGGGGGTGGGGTCTGCCTGTCTGCCACATGCCTGTTTATCTTTTGAATTATGTCTATAAGAGCTTCATGGCTATTGTGGTGGTGAGGCAGGTGTGGTCTATCCCTATACTGCTTGATTCAGTCCAGACTGGGTTTGTGGGGAAATGGCAGAATTTCAATAATATCGTTAGGGCTACATTAATATTAGAAGAAACAAAGTTTAGCTGTAAAAGGACGCTATGATAATTTTGGACAGAGGAGACTTTCAGTAGGGTTGAATGGTGCTTTTTGTGAAAATGTTTGCAGAGGTTTGGACTGCCTCAGCATTTTGTAGACCATCTTTTTTCAATTTATGTTTCCTGTGAAACAAATATTAAGACCCATTATGGACAATCTTAGTCATTTGCCTATTGGAGAGGCATTAGGTAGAAGTGCTGGCTTTCCCTGTTGTCTTTTACACTGTATATAGAACCCCAGGCAGAGCTTATTAGGAGATAAAATATTAAACGTTTTGAAGTTGCAGAGGAAATTTACAAGCGTGTGTAATATGCTGACAATATCTTAGTCTTTCTACTAGGACACTTGGCCATATTTACATTACTTATTTAAAACAGTAAATATTTTTTTGAAAATTTTCAGGATATAGAGTTATTGTTGATAAGACTAAAGCTTTGCTTTTGAATGACATCTCCTTATTGGAATTAGGATGCAGTATCCTAATAATAAGCATACCATCTACTTTAAATACTTCGGAGTTTGGGTCTGTGAAGCTATTGAACAATCAGTAAACAAAAACTATGGTGTGTTGTTAGATAAAATGAAGAGGGACACTGCTACATTTATAGATAATTCTCCCTTTAGAAATGCTATATGCAGTGGGATTCTGTATGCTGCTGCTGTGGCTATATGGTTCCATGCTTTTCCAGGGAAAACTCCCACTTATTTTTTGGAGGTAACAAACAACTTTGATATTTAGCTCCATATGGGGGCTTCAAAACCCATTGTATTTTGGGACGGACTGACATTTGTGATGGAACTGAGAAGTGTGAGCTTTACAAACCATTATGCATATTTTGAGGCAGTTCAACTCGGGAATTTTGTGCTAATATATTGCAATGTTTATGATGCAAAATGCATTCTAGTGCTTTTAATGCAATATGGGAATGCCTGTTCATGCAGCAGACAGGCCCTAGAGGTATGGATTATGTCATGTTATGGGAGATGGTCCTGAAGGGTACAACCCCCTAGACTCCCTGAAACTGTGAATGGTCACAATACATCCCCTTTTACAATCAAAATACATGGCACTTTGGATGACTTGTATACTTATGAAAAGCTGCTCTAGTATAGGTAGGAGATTTTCTCACGAGGAGGGAAAATTGTCCAATATTAAAAAGGCTGATAAGCTGAACATATGGAAGGCTCAGACAGCTTAGGGTGGGGGTAGGTCAATATTCGAAGGAAACATAGGAAAGAGACTTACAGCTAACCTACAATCTGAAACAATGGAAGCAGATTGTTCACCTTCCCCGGTGCACCACTAAAAACAAGAAGTCCTGAATACCTTTATGGACTGTCTGCACAAATATTTTTACACCCCAGATAAGATTAGTGACATGTTTTGGGGGCTATAAATGGCTACTGGCATGGTAGGGAGTGGGAAAAAGGCACTTGGAGCCATGCTTTCTGGGGATGTGCCCAGCTGGTGGACTTTAGGAAGGAGCTTCAGCCACTTGTAAGACAGGTTTTTAGCAGAAATCATACTTCCAGAATGATTACAGATGCTAGGACTGACTTTTATGGTACAAATGACCATCATGGAAAGAAAATTAATATTCCTTATCATTAGTATGGTTGCAAAAGCCATTACAAGAAAATGGAGTTCTGATGCCCTCCCCAGATATATATATATATATATATATATATATATATATATATATATATATATATGGGGATTTAAGGATATTCTAGACAAAATTCATAAAAGGGAAGGGAAATGACTGTTGGGTACTGACATCACACAATAGGAAGTGGAGCAGAGGTTATCTTGGCACATATTAGCTCAACAGATTGAAGAGAGATTGCAGTAGGAGGAAATTTTAGATGTCTGCCCTCTGTATGGAGTCTGAGTGGTAAATATAAGAGTCACAACCCTGTGGAGGGTGACATTTTCTTTCTAATTGAATGCCATGCTGAATAAAAATAGAGAAGACAGAATTAGAGGTGTTAAGAAGAAATTAAACTGTCAAAATAGGAAGTAATAGGTGTGCACCAGTTGTGGAACTGGGGAATACTGGATGTTTTCCCTTTGATACCACGAAACACACCAGTGGAAAAGCTGAGTAAAAATGAAACTGAAAACCACAAAGAATTCAGTAAGGCACTCTGGAACCAATAAAAGCCACTTAGTGATGAATTGGCAAAGCCACCAGAAAGTCAATAAGCACAAGACTGTAACTGTCCAGTAAAAAATAAATTAATAACACCAGAGATTAAGCACTTTCATTCCTCAGCAGGTAACTTCATAACGATACAAGACTGCAACATTCAGACACTTAAATACACCAACATCTTATCTAATTAATTACATCATTGTTTGCCCTTTGGTATTATATTTTTATACATTTTTGGCTTTGGGTGAAGTCTGAAAAAGGAGAACTAGAGATTATTTGAGTAATATTACCAAACACACATGAACAAGTAAAAGAATTTGAAAGATGTGCTGACACCTGTTTTGTAATGCAGCTATGAAGAGAGGTTACACTGAAAGGCCTTAAAAGACATAACAAACATGTTCCCTCCATGCCAAATCCAACCAGTTCTTAATAATTCCTTATTTCCCTCTCAGTCATCATCTTCCCAACTTTATACAGTAGCATCTTACACCTTAGCAATTTACTTTGAGAAAAGTTCTGAAAAACAAGTTTTAAAAGGTCTACTGAACCTCAGTGAAGAAGTTGGTGCTTCCATCTCTAAGTTTTATCCATCCTTTCTTAAACTGATACTTGATCATTAGCCAGTCTTTGCCAACATGCAAACGTTTTCCAAAAAAATTAAATAGAACCAAGTCATAGACCACATCAATAAATAAGGACTTCTATGTGACAGCCAACATGGCCTCTGTAAGTCTTTTGGCATTATGACTGCCCTATCCAAACCAACTAAACAAATCTTCAATAATATGGATGAATCCCCATTAACAGGTACACTATTCACAGACATAACCAACCACAACCTCCAAATTTGTAAGCTAAGCAGGCTCAGCTTAAGAAACCAAACAATATTAAGGTTTCAAAGTTACCTTCAAGAAAGATCATTTCAAATCTATTCAAAGAATGTTTTCAGAAACCAAGGCTCCTTTAATAAAGACCCATCTCTTGGTATAGCTCTGGGTCCATTGATTTTTTCACTTTTGATCAATGATCTTACTAATGACCTTCCTTTTTTAATTTCTCCAAATCATTTGGTTTTCTAGTTCCATGACAGGAATGGACCCCTTTCCTAAGTCTAAGTATGATTAAAGTTCATTAAATTAGCATTGTTTCAATCTTTGATGTCAGTCAGAAGTGCTCTTTGCAGCACCCGCAATGTGCCCAGTAATGATTCCTTCTGCAATTCATAGTTACATGTGCTGGTAACTAACATATCTAAATACAATTGTAGATACTTTTTTATAAGACCCGTTGCTCCTAATACTATTGGAACTGTCTGGGTATCCTTCTTCCACATTGGTCTCATTTCTACATGCAAATCCTGATATTTTATGACTTTGTGTCTCTCTGTATGCAAGACAAGGTAGTCACTGGGTGTAGCAATTTCAATGATTAGTGCTACTTTTGTCTTCTTTTCATGGACCTCTATATCTGGTTTTCTCTCATCTATCTTTTGAACTATTGGTAATGGGTGATCCCATGTGATGTAACCTTCATCATTTTCTGTGATGTTTTGTGGCTCATGTTTCCAGTGTTTCTCAGCCACTTCAATACCATAATGTTTGCACAATCCCCAGTGCAACAATCTTGCAACATTATTATGCCTTTCAGTATACAGTCCTTCTACCATTAGTATGTCACAAACAGCAACAAGGTGTGCAACTGTTTCCAGTTCTGTTTTACAAAACCTGCATTCGTCTGTTTCTCCCACAAGTTCAATGGACATTGTAAACCAATGTGTATGTAGCCCACTATCTCGGGCCACGAATATTAAGTTTTCATCTTTTGGTTTGAATTCAACTCTCCTTAATGAGTCCTGCATTTAAGACTGATCAACATGAGGTTCTTCCAGGAGTTTTCTATACTTGCAACAATATCTATGCATTTTCCACATTTCTTGCCTTCTCATCTGATCTTTCACCTTATATTCTTTCTTTTTTTTTTTTTTTTTGGCATATTCAGTTGCTACCTGATTTTTGTCTACTTTTTCATTTCCATTCATGTTTGATGCCAATATGCTTCTGCTAGACTGAGAAGAGAAGTCATCTTAGATTTATTCTCCTCATGTTTCAAAACATTCACTATGTTTGGGTTTTGTGAGGTCAGCTGATATGTATGCAATCCCACGGTTGCAGATCTATACATGTAATCATTTTCAAGAAGGTCCATACCTACTTCGGAATGGGAAATATATAATCTTGGTATGCACTGATTTTTATAAATCATTTGGTGAGCATGACACATCCTTCTTGTTTTCCTATCTAATCTATTCAACACCTTTTGTGTCCAATCAATAATTCCAAAATTGTAAGTAAGGAAAGGAAGAGCAAATTGGTTTATAGGCTGAATTTTGTTCCTAGATGTCAATGCTTTTTTCATGATTAATTTAAGTCTTTTAAAATATTTCTTACTAAGTTTTATTTGTATTTGTTCATGTTTTATTGTTGATCCCTCATGAAGTCCCAAATATTTATACACTCCCTCTTGTTCAAATGTGTTTATATTCCATTCTTGTCCCAGTCTGATGTTTTGTTGGTGCTGCAGCAAAGGTTGCTTTTGCACATTCGCCCAGACCAAATTATATTCTTATATCATCTGAAAAATACAGTTATAATAATTGACAAAGAGAAGATGAGAAGTCTTTACATGCTGTTGCTTTCTGGGAGACAGATTATAGCCATGACCTAATCGGTTAAGGAAACAGCTCAATGGGTTAAGGGCAAGGCAAAAGAGCAACAGTGACAGAGAGTCACCCTGGAATATCGCCCTTTGGATTTTTATCCCTGGAATAATAACTTGTCTTTTTATCAAGGCTTAACTGCATAGTGGTTTTTCACTGTTTCATGGTTGATGTGATGTAGTTTATCAGTGTAGGGTGTATGTTATACATTTTAAGCACTCTTTTATCCATGTATGTGGGATACCGTCAAATGCTTTTTTGTAGTCAATCCATGCCATACTTAGATTCTTCCCCTTTTTACAGCTCTCCACTATGATTTTGTTTAATGACAAATGATCCCTTTTTCCATATGACTTTCATTTATTGTCTTTTTGTTCTATTGCTATAATTGAGTTTTCTTCTAAATTAATATAAACACTATCAGCATCAATTCCACTGTATAGTTTATACATCGTTGGAAGGTAAGTTACTGGTCTATAATTTTTAGGGTAGCTTGCAGGTTCACTTGTAAGTAGGAGCATTGTTTTTCCTGTTGTTAGCCAGGTTGGTGTCTTTTTGGGAAGAGCATATAAATAGTTCTTACTCATGGCTAAATCTTGGTGCAAAGATGTTAAAACTTTTAACCAGAAGTTAAGTACTGCTTCTAGGCCTGAGGTTTTCCAATTAGAGGCTTTTCTTACCTTGTTTCAATCTATCTGGCTGTTACTTCATCCCATTTCATATCCTGTACCTTTGAACTTCTTATTCTATCTTTTAATTCTTTATTCCATTTATCATCTTTGTTATTTTCCACATGATCTTCATTAATACTTCTCTAAAATATATCTATTTCTTCTTTTTTTTGGTGGTCTTCCAATTCCTTTTACCTTGTTTCCCAATTGTCTATAAAACTTTTTTTGGGTCTTCAATAAATTGCTTAGTTTGTACTTTTAATTTATATTTATCTGTGCATCTTCTTTATTTCAAAAAGTAATTAGAACAAGTAAAAATAAAAGTAGCAGTCCAGCCCTCAGTCCGGTAACAAGAAATTTAATAAAACAGCAGTAAAACAAAACAGTGGATTAGCACTTTTTGTCTTGGAACCCAAGACTTCATCAGATAATTGAAGCCAAGATTCACAGTCTTTTTATACCATCAAACATTTGTTAATTAATTGATTAATGAATCAACCCTTAAGAATATGCACATTACTTTAAAAAAGACTTTAAATATATAATTTCATTGCTGCAATTATACAAATAATGCTTTCTCTTTTAGCACTGATTTCACAGTTATATATTCATTTAAACATGGATAAACATTGGATTTCAGTCTCTGTTGCCATTTTAATTCCTTATTTAAGACGGTGGTCTTCCAGTCACCCCCCCCCCCCTAGGATTCCTTTTGATAACTTCCAAAATCCAATGTTTATCCGGGTTTAAATGAATATATAACTGTGAAACCAGTGTTAAAACAGAAAGCATTATTTATATAACTGCAGTAAGGAAAGAATTTATTTAAAGTCTTTTTAAAGTAGCGTGCATATTTTAAAGGTTATTTCATTAATCAGTTAAGTAACAAATGATTGATGGTATCAATGGTGTGTGAATGTTTAATTCAGTTTTCTGATGAAATCTTGGGTTTCAAGATGAAAGCGCTAATCAGTTGTGTTTTTCACTGCTGTTTTATTAAATTTCTTGTTATCAGACTGAGGGCTGGACTGCTACTTTTATTTTTATTTATATCTTCTTAGTCTGTTTGCCTGTGCAGATATTTTTAGTTTATTATTTTATTACCTCCCTTTTTTAATTTCTCCAAGTCTTTTGGGTTTCTAATACCATGATTTGAATGGACCCCATTCTTAAGGCAAAAATACGATTAAAGTTCATGAAATTTGTATTGTTTCAATCTTTGATGTCAGCCAAAAGTACTCTTTGCAGCACCCTCAATGTGCCTAGTAATGATTCCTTCTGCAATTCGTACATAGTTAAATGTATTGGTAACATATCTAAATACGATTGTAGATTATCTTTTATAAGACCCATTGCTCCTACTACTGTTGGAACTGTCTGGCTATCTTTCTTTCCCATCGTTCTTGTTTCTGCCTCCAAATCCTGATATTTTATGACTTTGTGTCTCTCTGCACACAAGACAGTCCTTCTGCCATTAGTATGTCACAACCAGCAACAAGGTGTGCAACTGTTTTCAATTCTGCTTTACAAAACCTACATGTGTCTGTTTCTCCCACATGTTCAATGGACTTTGTAAACCAGCATGTACATAGCCCACTATCTTGGACCACCAATATTAACCTTTCATCTTTTTGTTTGAATTCACCTCTCCTTAACCATTCCTGCTTTCGATCCTCATCAACATGAGGTTCTTCCAGGAGTTTTCTATACTTGCAACTATATTTACGCATTTTCCACATTTCTTGCCTTCTCATCTGATCCTTCACCTTATATTCTTTCTTTTGTGTTTTGGCACATTCAGTTGCTGCCTGATTTTTATCTATTTCTGGTTTTATTTCCATTCCCGCTTGACGCCGATATACTGCTGCTAGACTAAGCAGGGAAGTCATCTTAGATTTATACTCCTTATGTTTCAAAACTTTCACTATGTTTGGGTCTTGTGAGATCAGCAGATATGCATGCAGTCCCACGATTGCAAATCTATACATGTAATCAATTTCAAGGAGGCCCATACCTCTTTCAGAACAGGGAATATGCAATCTTGGTATGCACTGATTTTTATAAATCATTTGATGAGCATGAAGCATCCTTCTTGTTTTCCTACCTAATCTATCCAACACCTTTGGGGGCCTGTCAATCACTCCAAAACTGTAAGTTGGGAAAGGAAGAGCAAATTGGTTTATAGCTTGAATTTTGTTCCTCATGTCAACCCTGTTTTAAGAATTAATTTAAGTCTTCTAAACTATTCCTTACCAAGATTTATTCATATTTGTTCATTTTTTTATTGTTGATCCTTCATCAGTTTCCAAATATGCATACACTCCCTCTTGCTTTCACATTCTTGTCCCAATCTGATGTTTTCTTGGTGCTGCAACTTTCCTGCTATAAAGGTTACTTTTGCACATTTATCAAGATGAAATGACTATATCATCTGAAAATGTTTTGATTACTTGGTGTTGTGCTTTTAGTTCCTCATCTGATAAGCTACACATTTTTAAATCATCTACAAAGAGAATATGAGAAGTCTTTACACTTTCTTGTTTTCTAGGAGCCAAATTACAGCCATGACCTAGTCTGTTAAGCAGACAGCTTAATGGGTTAAGGCAAAGCAAAGAGCACTGGTGACAGAGAGTCACACTGGAATATTCCCCTTATGATTTTTTTCCCTGGAATAATAATTTGTCTTTTAACATGTCTTAACTGCAAAGTGGTTTGCCACTGTTTCATGGTTGCTGTGATGTAGTTTATTTGTGCAGGATATATCTTATACATTTTTAAGCATTCCTTTTTCCATGAATGTGGGATACTGTCAAATGCTCTTTTGTAGTCAATCCATGCCATACTTAGATTCTTCCCCTTTTTACAGTTCTCCACTATGACTTTATTTAACAACAAATGATCCTTTGCTCCATATGACTTTCTTTTATTGCCCTTTTATTCTATTGGCATAATTGAGTTTTCTTCTAAATGAATATAAACCCTGTCCGCATCAATTCTCATGTATAGTTTATACGTCGTCGGAAGGCAAGTTAACGGTCTATAATTTTTAGGGTAGCTTGCAGGTTCATTCTTAACTAGGAGCATTGCCTCCCCAATGTAAATATTGTAATGTACATTAATGGCCTCCTGATACTTGAAACTAGAAACAAACTTTCATGGCTCCAGCTGAATTACAAGACGGATACAGTGAGATTTGTAGATATTCCCTGAAACAACATTTTGCTTTTCAGCACCTTAAGATTTAGTATCATAAGTTTTGGAATATCTGAAGAGATTCCCACGAAAGCAAGAATTATTGTTTTTGATATAAATAGAAGAAACCTCTCAAATGTTACTGAACAAAACCTCCCAAATGTTACTAAACAAAAATGTCTTGGTTTCACACCTGACCCATCAACATCTTTCTCCAAACACCAGCACATTATTCTGAACAAAACACTCTCATAGCTAAAAGTATGCTATACAACATCCAACTTACTTAAACCAGCTTCCTGCCAATCCATAACAAGGAATGCACTAATTTTAAAACATAAATATGGTCTTCCATTAGTAATATTCCACTCAAGTACAAATAGTCCAAAGACCTAAACAGCAATTAAAATCTGCAGATATGGGTTTACGTGTTGAACAGTGCTTACTCTTATCCAAAGTAAAATGGCTACTGAGTGAATGACAAAGCAACCATACTACTGTCTTGCCATATCTTTAATATCATCAGTTTGGGCCATTACCCTCACTAAAATCTAAGTTGCAAATCAGACACCACAGCTATGCACTGAGGGATGTAATTGAGGATAAGCTTTCCCTACTTAGACATATATTTACGATAGCTATAGGCAAAAGGACATTTGCAAAGTCTGCAACTGCCATCTGTAACTGGCTCCCAACAGGAATCAGTCTAGAAGACATTTTATGTATGTTGAAAAGTAAGCTGAGTGAGTCCTTCCTTAAGAAATATGTCTATGCCTGCTAAAAATATGCTTAAGCACGCAAAGGAAATAAATTAATTCAAGCACATTGCCATAATATTGATGCAATGTATAATATTCAGACTGCAGTTGCTTTTACTTTTCTCAACCTGCATTTTATTGTTCTTGCTCCTATTACGTCAAAAGTTGAATTGTAAATACATTGCTATGTTTAACAAGTTGGATACTCCTGTATATTTTTATGTACCAGGAAGTGTAAAGCACAAAGCATTCACAATTACACACTGTAAACTTACTACTGAATGAAAATGTCATTGCCAAAATCTGTATATGCATGCAAAATATTGGTTATAAATCTGCAGTTAATTGTCTTTCTCTATTTGGATTGCAAATATTGGTTTACTCAAAATATTTTTTGTAAATCTATATTATACTGTCTTTCTATCAGCTTTGTAAGTTGTTTTTTCTAACTATTGTCATATTTATGGATATTTAATGCACTAAACTGTTGTTCTTATGGGCCCAGATCATGGCTAACTAAGGCCTGGTGACCAACCCACCTACCCAGTTATAAAATGTCAATCAGTCAATCAATAAAAATAAATAATGAGGATTTTTCATTAAAAATGTTGAGTAGTGAGAGTTATTCAAATTATCATCATGGTATTTCAGAATACAGGAATCATCTTTCAAAACATCTTTGGTTCTTCCCAAATCAGCTGCTGACGGACAAACATTTAAAAAATACTTCAGCTGTGTTACCAATACATGAAAATCAACACAATGCAAAGGAAATGATGATTAAAAAACAGGAGAGATAGAAATAATGCATTGGTAGTAATTTCAGAAGACTGTAAGAATACAAAATCCCTTGCAATTTAGTATATAAAGCAATCAAACCAAGACCCCATACCTGATGTCTTGAGGACAGAAAACTATTTAATTTGAACTGCAGTCATTTGTAGAAATATGGTGAAGATAAAACACTGCATTGATGGAACAGCAGGCATTTGTACAAATGTGGTGAAGACAGAACACTGTATCGATAAAACTGCATACATTTGTATAAATGTGATAAAGATAGCACATTGCATTGATGGAAATGCATACATTTGTATAAATGTGGTGACAATAGAACACCGTATTATTGGAAATGCAGACATTTGCACTAATATGGTGAAGACAGAACACTGCATTGATAGAACTGCATACATATGTATAAGACAAATGAGTTAAAGTCCCATTAAGATGGTCAGCTGGAAGTATATAAATGAGTGCAGCTGGAAGACAACAGATAACTACAATAGCAAACAGATTCCTTTAGCCATATCTCCAAGTAACTCTGTAGTGTAGCAGGAACTGCTATAAAATGAAGATTGGATACCCAGACAGAGCAGTCTTGTTTAATTATCTAGATCACTGTAGAAACCAAACAGGTATATGGACTGCTTAAGACATGATTATGATACTAAACACAGAAAAGCTGCATTTACTAAAATGTCTTTTTAATGTGCTCCAAAAGATCATTGATATTAACACCCATGTCATGCTGAGTGCAGTCTAATAAAGTTCTTAAGAATGAAAGTGGTAACATTATCTTTTTATGTATTTTAGTGAATAAACGGCTATTTCAGTATCCACCCATGTTCAGTTTTGCTTGAAAATATAGAATTAAGCACCTATTTTTTAAAAGATTAGTGTAATATAATGCATGTTATTACAGAGAATTTATACAATGTGTATATAAAGATAAATACGTACACTGCATAAATAAAATGGTTAATACACACAAACACACACATGCATATATATATATATATATATATATATATATATATAAATATATATATATATATATATATATATATATATATATATATATATATATATATATAAATACTAATATGCTTGCTACAAGAAGCTGCACATGATATGGTACTCCTTCTTTCTGGAAATTCTCACCAACTCTGTTATTTACTCACCATCCTCATAGACTGATAAACACATGTTGATTTCTACTGTTAACTGCTCTTCATTGTGTCTTGTCTTATCTAGTTGGACTTGCAACTTTAATCTTATTTGTAGTTCATGTTATTAGTCATATTTCCAGAGAAATTAATATTTGATTTTTTCCTTTTTGATCAAGAGCACAGTTCAAAAATGTTACCACTCTGTAAAATTGATATGTACACACAAAGTAACCATTTCCCATTCAGGACAGTCCTAACACAATGATGTGCTGCATCACTGTGAGAAGTTGTCTGTGGCCGCAGTAAATCTTAATGAGACATTCCATGATACTGGCCTATGCTAGTTAGCCAAGTGTTGTCCCCTAGAAATACCTGTGGTAAGGTGCCTACGAAGCTGACTATTCATTGCATAAAGTAAGGCAAATGTTCATGTTAATGCACATGGCCAAAGGTTTATGTTAACCCATCACTGTAAAGGTAAGTATTACAAACTTTAGTGGACAGGTATCATTGTGGTTTGTGTATTCTTTTGTGTTTGCATTTGTGGAGCTGCATGTTTGAGTGTATGTATGAGTGTGTCTCTGTCTGTGAGGTCACTGTGGGGGGGCTAGCTAAAATACAGGGTAGAGGAGTGTGTGTGTGTGTGTGTGTGTGTGTGTGTGTGTGTGTGTGTGTGTGTGTGTGTGTGTGTGTTTGTGTGCGTGTGTGTGTGACAGAGAGAAAGAGAGAGAGAGAAACAGCAGCGTGGTTCCAGTGCCCCTGCAATGCATGGTTTGCTAGTATTAACTACCACAATAAACTGATGATTAGCACTAGTGGCAATTAAGAGTGATTCAGAGGTGTGCAAATTAGCCAGAAAATGAGGTGTTTCCCTACTGCAGCTATCATGTCTCCAGATTGCAAATTCCCACATTGTATTAATAGCAGCTTTTTGTTGTAAATCTCACTGCAATAGGTGGAACTCTTTCTGAAATCCAGTGAAAGTCTTTTTCATGCTTAATTTCTTATTTGCAGGTTTTACTAAGGGTTTTTTTAACCTTTTTTTACAATCACCTAGAAGGTAAAGCCATTGTGTCTATTATTTTACTACAATGTCAGATAAATGGGGAATATATCATTAAAATTCAGAATTCTTCATCAGGGTTTACAAAGATGTTAAAGAATGTGACATATGATACTTTGGCCATCCATTTGACACTACAGGAATAAGATGACAATATTATTACCTTCATACAAACTGAGCTTTATCATACTAACATTATTTACAGAAAAGGGAAAACAATTACTGGTTACAGGACCTTGGCATAAAGAAAAAAATGATATCAACTAGATGAGAAGATCTGTAGCATCTTAAAGCAGAAGTAAATTGTGTTCTAGATGTCTACCAGAAAATATACAAACATTTGTTCAGTTAAATTGTCTTTTAGTTACAATTCAGCTTAGCCTGACATCCCCTGCTACCTGCTCCCATCAAAAAAGCCCACCTTCTTATCCAGGTTGAAAATCTCAATTACAGCAAGGGGTTTCCATGTCATTTACTGGATATTTTTATGTTTTGTTCCTTGTGAGACAGCTGCACAAATACCTATAAATATGAATCTGTTCTGTCTGAGTCTGACAGATGAGTTTATGCTATGCCAGGGTAGCAATATTTATTTAAGATTAGTAATGCTATTAATCTAAAATGGCAGTCAAAGAAGCTGAACTACAATGTTCAGTTGTCAACCTTGATCAAAAGCCATCACCAGATGACACTAGGCAGGCTTGTACCTATTATAACTCCACTGAAATACTCTTCAGTACTGGCACCCATACATACCAGCCCTCTTGGTACATACCATGTTCAGTTGTCAGCCATGTTCAAATAGCATCAGCAGACATCACCAGGCCAGGTAGCATCCACTACTGCTCCTCCAAAATGCCTAGTCATACTGTAGCAGTAGGCACCAGCCCTTGAAGTATTGAGCAGTGTGCCCTACCACAATTCCACATAAACAGCCAGTGAACAGCCCAGGAAATCAGTTTGAAAGTTAAGGGGGGCAGGCTACCCTGTAACTGCCAACAAGACTGATTCACAGCCTGTTCCCCTCAATTCCTGGCTGTATCTCATAAATTCCGCTGATGTGTAAGACACACACATTAACCGCAAACTCAACAATTGCTTTATGACAGACTGCCTACAAAATGAAAGCCCAAAAAATATACAATTACAAACATTATCAGATCAACTCCATTGAATAACTCTCTATCCATCTTTATATAACTTATTACTTCTTTTTTAATATATAAATTGTCATGTAACATTGGGTCAAATTTTGAGGGAATAAATCAAGCTACATTCACATTGACTATATCTAACTAAACTGAGGTAAGTAAACTCTATCAGGAACAAACCAAATGGGATCCAAATCTGTGAAGTCCCAGTGTTCAATAACACTGATCAATGTATGAGGGAGTGACCCACAGTGGCTATCCTCACACCTGTTAACAGAAGCACAAAAATATTAAAATGTCATTTAAAATGAAACAGATGACCAGTGCCAAACACTCTTCATAACCTGCACCCAAATCAGAATCTTTGCTTATATGAAAGGAATGTATATATTTTTGATTTACCAATGCATTCCATAAGCACCCATCTAAGTCCTTGGGCATCACATGTCATGCAGAAGGCATCTTAAAAACTAAATGTTATGGAGAAGCAAAATGCAAAATTTTCCAAAGGGTATGAAGTCAATGAACTGGGCATAAAAGGGAGAAAGCACTCATTCAACCAAACTTCCTGACCCTTACTAGTTAGGTAAGTTTCAAGATAGAAACCATCTTGTCAAGGTAGGTTTAAAAGCATTTACCTAAACTTAAAGGCAACAACACTCTAAGTCTGTCCAAACTTACGAAAACTGCTTGGAGTAACTTCTTCCTATGATTCTTCCTACAAATCTGACTCTGCCCAAAACCTTCTCCCAGCTTTTTAGGATCCTACTGATGAACTAGCATTTTATAAAATATTCCACACCCAAATCCTTACATCTAACACCAAGAGTAGCTAGGTGCATGTGAATGGTCCTAACTGCTTCCTTCTTGCAGCACCTAGACCACACAAAATAAGCCACTACAAATGGGGTCATTTGGCCTCCTGAGGGTACAGTCCTGTAGAAAAACTCTGAGAAGCCCAAAAGGTTGTGCTGTATGCCTTCCTTGTACTATTAACCCATGATTTACATATTAATTGAGTAATCATTATTTTACAGTCAACCATACCAAGGAAGGGGGAACTCTAGGTTCTGCCTACGCATCCACACCTAATCAACAAAGCAATGGAATTTGTAAATGAGAAAGCATATCTGGTGAAGAGTTGAGTTTTTCTGCAACATTTGCCTTTAAGCAATAAATTAGTTTTTAAGCTGTGCAGAACCAAACCTTTTAGTAACAACTATACACAGATAGACCTTGATGACTTCTTAGATAGACCAAAAACCACCACTCAGTTATCTGTGTGAAAAATAATTTTCTAGATATCAAACACATCTGCTCATACCACTGATATCACCAAGACTGGCATGATTCCAAAAAGGTAATATCCTATTTACATTCATGGGACAAGGAAGTCAACCAGATATTAGAGAAACACCTTCCTTGGCAACAAGTTCCAATGCTCAGCCAACCAGTCTCATTTGTGAATAGCTGTAAAAAGAAATCAGAATACCATCCCTTCTGCCACAAAGGCACACCATTAAAGTTGTCCAAAAATACATCCCAAACATGTAGCTCTTCCTTGACATGGGTGGTCACTCTAACCCAATGATGTTTCTTCTTGGCTCCCCTTAACATATTAACAAGAGATCTGGTGAATGCGCTGACCAGTCAACTGCCCTACAAGCAAAATTAAGAAGGTTTAAAAGTTCTGTTGCTTCCTTCACCCTGACCTTTTTCATGCCCTTGAAATCATCATGGCTTTCTTCAAGCATATGTGCTTGTCAGTAGGTAATTAAAATATGGAAGCCTCTGCATCTATCTCCAGCCTTAGAAAACTAGAGCTTATACTAGGCCCACCAGTTTGTCTCACACTAAGGGGACTCCTAGTTCTTCATACAAGAACAAGAAGGCCTGTAGACCTTCTTCTACACCATTGGAGCCCTCCCCACTATTAAGAAATTATCTAAGTAGTGAAATGTGGCCTGTCAGGGAGTCTGCTGATCCCGGCACCATTGCAGCTCATTGCTGAGCATTTCAGATGTACGGACTACTCAACAAATCATTAGAATTCAATGTAAAAAGGCAAGTTACTAGCCTGAACAGGGAATAAGCAAAAGGTGGCCTCTATAGCCAACGTATGGTGCCACAGATCCTAAAACCTGACAATTACATTGATAGCATATTCCAGTGAGGCAAAATGCACCTTGGAGCCTTCTTCACATATGTCGCAAATAACAGATGCCCTGGTGGAAAGGACAGATGGTGTATCAGTATGTGCTCCCCTGCTTTCTTCATGGTTCAAAACTGACTGGGGATATTTTAAATCTAAAAAGGGTGGAGTGTGAAAAGGGCACAATAACTAGCCTATCAAAACATCTTTCTCAGTTAAATCCTGAAGAATCTGCTACATTCCTCTCAACCTATAGACAGTGAAAACAGGAACAAAGGCCCTTGAAAAGCAGGAACATCCAACTAAAAATGTGGACCCCTAATTAGCATAAAGTATATATACCAGATAACACAAAATTCTTTCTGCTTCCAACAGGAATGTGAGATACTACATAGAAACATGTTTAAAAAAAGAGTGACAAAAGTGATGGAAAAATATAAGTACATTATCAAAGTGAAAGTGTAAAATCTCTGGACTTCAGTGAATTATATTGCAAAATTCTACCACACAAGGTCATTTTGTTTTTGCTTCAGAAAAAGGGAAATGTAAGATGTGGGCCCTCTTTCTTTAAATTATTCTCAAGGTCATTTTATTTTTGCTTCAGAAAAAGGGAAATGTCAGATGTGGGCCCTCTTTCTTTAAATTGTTGTTGTTGCCACTAGTACAGTGGTCATGCATTGTAGTTTTCTGTGTACTAGACAGCTCTAAACATGACATGTGATGAAGGGGATTTAGAAAATTGTGTGAAGGCATAAACATTAAGTCTGAAAATGGAAAATACCTCCAAAAATAGGGACATCTTGTTCTGGGGTAAATCAGGCCTAAAATTAGAAATGTTCCTCCAGAGTAAGGTCGGTTGAGAGATCTAATCTGATCCTCCCCTGTGGTTGAGATTAGATTGTTACAGAGGATGAGGAGGAGGCTTAACATTTTGATGAAACAATAGAAGTAAAGCCTAAAACAAGTTGGTCCCTGGCTGCCTTATTTGGCTAATCTTTCAACAATAAGCAGAGTACCTCAAAATAAATTGCAGAGTTGGTGGGACTACCTACACTGCTGAACTCTGAAATTAAACCATGACGAGCTGTGCTGCTATGATGGTCTATTTAACATGCTTCAAACTCTCAGCTGACATTTGACCTTCCACCTTGGCTGAACCCATGCCTGTCAGCTGATCCTCTTTAGGCTAGCATTTAGCAGCTGAGTGAGCCTTCCCACAAAAGGAATAAGACTTAATAAAGAGACAGGCTAGCCAGGAGCAGTGGCCTTTATTAAATGCCCAACATGGCTAAAGCTTATTTCTTTCTTCATTCATCTCTGGGATAGCAGGAAGTGTGAGCTTGTCTATCGATACACTCAGCCATATATCTACACAATGTTCTCCACACCTTAGGTCTTTATTGGTGGCTTCCAAAATTGTTAGTCATTATGCAACCACACTAATACCCCTGAGAGTGGTAAGACTGCATAATACTGATGACATATTATGATAGAAAGGGGAAAGTGTGGTGAGATTCCGTTCTATAATGACAACCATATAGTATAAAGTCAATACCCACCAATCGTCCCAGTTACATAACCAGGAATGTCACATCTGTTCCTGCCCCAAGGCTGCAATGTATGTTCCTTCCAACTGGTCATGACTCATATCTCCTTCCATATCCTGCATTACCTTGCTCCTACTGATGCTGCACACCTTTGTGGGACACTGGGTTAAGGGTCTATTGTCCTTACTTTGGACACCTGTTGTGCTCCTGCACCTCATTCTCTTGGCTAAACTGCTGCCTTCCTCCATAATGTCTGGAGGCTGCAATACTTTTTCCCCTGGTTTCTTAGACATAGGAGCTGTAATAACCTGCTGTCCACAGCTGGAATGAAAAATAATAATTAACCAGCAAATACATAGGTCCTATCTTGACTGGGATTAGTTACCCATTGCTGGAATAGCAAAAGTTGCCAAAGCCAGTTTGCCCTGTTTTATGATTTGTTCTCTCCATAGCACCTTTGGCTATGAATCCCTCAAACCAGAAATAAGTCCAAAGATGTTTCAGTTTCTAACTGCAGTATAGCATGGCTCTGGTGTCACATCCCAACTTATCTCACTTTCAAGAAAAATTCCTCAAAAGTCATAGCTGGCTTTTTCCATTTTCTGCCTGCTCTTGAGATCCTTCCTAGTGTTCATATAGCACCCACCCCAGCATCATGGCTAACAGAATGCCATCTTCCTTTCTGTTCCCACCCTTTCTCATTTGCTTATTGGAGTGACTGTGAGGCTTCTGCTTAAAGGAAGCCCTGGCTCTTCTGCTCAGTTGAAATATAACTGTAGCTGTGGCTTCTTTCAATACAGAAACTATATTTAGTTATGAAGAAATGAAATTACTCAGAGTGCTAGGTTCAGAGTACTTAAGTAAAATTAAGCTGTTGTACTGAATTGATCCCAAAATGAGAACCACAGAGTTAAACAAATATTTCCTACACCTATGTACCACAAAGGGGTCTTTTCAGAAAATGCTTGCCTAGCAGGTCAGATATAAGATTCCAGATAGTCATCCAAAACTCGAAGCATTACCTGCTACTATCCTCATGCCTCTGTATGGTGAAGCACCACCAGAGGTGGAAGGGGGCATCCTGCCAGACATCTAGTACACCAGTGGTCAGGCAGGCCTTGTTCCAGATAGAGTGGACCCATAGGGTCACTGAGACTGCTGGGGGGGGGTGCTAGAGACCAGGAATGCACCACTAGTACAACCATGGCAGAGTCTGTAGAAAATGCAAACATAAATGGACAGAAAATGTAAAAGATAGGTACAATGGAGCAAGGGGAAGAGAGAGCATGAAATTCAGGCACCAGACAGAAAAACAGACATATTTTATATATCACAAATACAAACAAGTGAATAGATCTGCTGCTAGCTATTGCCTTCATGTACTATAATACTGACCATATGCAATGATGTGCTGGCAGGACACCAGTGAAACAAGTAATAGTCACTGTTGTGTGTGTGTGTGTGTGTGTGTGTGTGTGTGCGTGTGTGTGTGTGTGTGTGTGTTTGTGTGTGTGTGTGTGTGTGTGTGTGTGTGTGTGTGTGTGTGTGTGTGTGTGTGTGTGCGCGCGCGCTTGTACTGTGGGACATCTGGGGAAAGAATACTGCTGTGTCTACAAAGACCAAAAGACCATTGGTATCAGGGTAATACTTCACACCTCTGTCATAGTAAATGTACCGTCAGTAGGATGTTATAAACCTAACATGTATAACAAAAGCACTACAAAGGGTGCACATAATTACTGACTTGCAGAAGTCTGTGTTAGATATTCAAAATCCCAGCAATGTTCATTCCTAAGCTAGGTACTAACAGAGTTGCACTCTGGCACTGTGCAGACATATAGCAGCTACATATAGTGAATAGACTTAGAATTACTGAATTAACGAAACAATATGCTCCCTTCTTCTAGAAAACTGCTCAGTTCTCATGTGATACAGAAGGCTGCCCTACATAACTGTGGAAAAAAGAGCATAATGAAAGCATTAAGTCATATGCTCAGATTCATCACATTTATAAAGCATGGAGCCCATTGAATGAGCAGTCAGGTAGCACAAAACTTACAGTTTACCCTGGGAGTCCTTTTGCTGATCTCTTCTTCCCACCAGTTAAGAAGGTCTGGATAACATTTCCACAGGTCAATGTAGTGGTGCCTGTACTCCTCAACAAATTAAAGTATGTCAAATACATCACACACTGCCTTGATAAGACTGCGCCAGGTATCAACTTCTCTTTGACACTTTGCCTTTGAGTTCTGTCAGACTCCGTTCCTTTGGAAGTCATGGCCATTCATTAAATCACATTACAGAGAAGTATATCAACCATCTTGCGGCCATGCCTATTAGCTTTTGCTGCATGATACATGCCTGTGCCTGTAAAACAACTTGTTAGTAGCATTATCTGCTGCAGTGTCACCATTATGTAGCACAACATTTGTTGTTGTAGCATAGTAGTGTTATGATGTGAACATTAGTAAAGTTTTGCATTTAGTACCTTTATTGATCAAGCTATGCATGCTCACTGCACCTCAGCACCTCATAGGTGCATATGCAAGTGCACAACATGCCTCTTAGTGTGGTTTGGACCAAAGAGATGACAATTAAAAAATGCTGTTCAGGAGCATTCATTAGGTATTGCCTTATTAGCATAACTGCCATGCTAGAAACTTTGAGCTTGGATGATACAAATCCCCACAGATGCCATGGGCCTTATCACACTAAGGAAGATTGCAGGATAGCAACTTTCAAGGCTTGTTTAATGTGAGGAAAATGTGCGTTTATATATAGCTACTACTTTGAAAGGTAAGTGTACACTTCAAAACTTATGCTTATCTGTTGCCTTCCCCAAAAAATGTTTGCTTATAAACTGCAGTGCTATTGCAACCATGGAAATGTTTCTTGATGTTGTAGCTCACATATGCATTTATACAGAATAGTGTGAGGGGTTCCACTCATCGGGGGTTACTTTGCCATTAAAGGGTACAATTTGCTAACCAATAGTGCAATACAGGACATGGCCTGTGTTATTATAAATCTGTGCACTTATAAACTTTAACACCTGCTGTAATGCAATATTTAGTGTCTGAGCTCTGCAGTGATTCTGTCACATGATGCCATGTACAGGTCACTTACCCCCTTACCAGGTATGGCATGACTTGGCTATTACCATTCCTGCACTTGATAGCCCAATTATGCTGTACTGACAGTCTTTGTAGTACTGTAGTAGGGAGAAAAGGACTGCTTTATTGCACATGTTACTGTTAGATATACCTGCATTAGGGAAGACAGTAGGGCAGTAATGTGATAGGGAGATATTTTACTGTTTATGGCCAAGTACGTTATGCATGTGACACTGGGTTGAGTAAAATTTGTTTATGCATTCTTGTTATGCAAGCTGAAAACTGTACACATTCTATAACAGCACACCTGCAGGCCCAATATATGTGCCTGTGTGACTGCTTAACTATCTACAGTAGAAACTCACCTTTTCCTCTAATGAAAGCACATGTGCTGTCATTGATGCATTCATGGCTTGAACAGCATTTTGTTAGTATGTGATTGTAATGACTCTGCTGTAGGAATACTCAGAACATTCATCCATGGGTACACCTGTATGCTGTTCGGGCCATGCCCTCAGGAATGTCAGCCAATGACAGTCATAATGTTGATGGCAATAAACAGCAGACTATTTTGGATGCCAGTGCCTGTGGATGCCGAGTGCAGGTTTAAAATCCCATCTGTTCAATGTCTGTATTTTTGGAGTGGTGTGCTACTATAGAGAGTGACACAAAACCTGTTCCTGGCTATATAATATTCATGTGTGTGCTATTGTTCACAAAGATGCATCAAGATCACATACCTCCAAAACACAGACAACACATAGATTGTATCACGGTGGGTATATGTCAGCTAGTGATGCAATTATCCTCTCAGATATTTCACTTTTCCTTTTTTCTATATCTGCCAAGGGTGAGCAGGATGACCATCTGTTGCAAAAAAAAGTGTAAGTTCTCCAATGCATAGAATTAGATCATTCTGTAGGCTTTCTATCTCTATGGTCAGTGTGGATGATCAACCATGATAAATGCGACTGCCTCTTTTGTGACAATGGCTCATGGGATGTTGTAAATTACATCAATGCTGTTGGTGGCCAGTGCAGAATGCAGCACTAGGTGGCCAACCTAATTGGTGCATGTGAAGTTTGTGTGGCCTGCCTAGAACAGGAGCTGAAGTCAAAGGGAGATGACCCATTGACTAAACCACCTTTATCAGTTACAGAGGAATTCCTTGCTTCTCTACATGAGTGATCTGATGTAACCAGCCACCATGGTGGAGTCCTGGATATAGGATCTGAACTAGGTCAATTACCAAGAACAGCCATTAGATGTGCCCTAGCTGGGGTATTTACATGTTTAATACCTGGATACTTTGTAAAAGTGTGGTGCAGTTCAGATTAAAAGCATTATCACATCCTTTCTTAGGAACATCAGGACTTTAAACACTGTGACTACTAGCATAACATATCTTATCTACTACTCTGTCTTATCAGTATAGAAAACAGTATTCATTCATTCATTCACTCGGATTCAGGGAATAGTAATAGGACTTACTTACTGGTAGTCCTTACTTTTGGTGTCTTCACAGGTCATGTTTTATCAGGTTCCTCCACTGTTGATATACTACTGCCTAATATCAGAGACTAATCAGACTCTGATGGTGTTCGTGGCTAAAATGTGATATGGCCATGGTTACAGTGTCATTGTTAGAGATGGGTGATGTGGTGTCCAGACTAACACTCTAGTCCTCAAACATAACCTCTGTGCCTATGGAACCCATCTCAGAAGGACACAGAAGGACAGGAAGTCACAGACAGATCTACTTGGGAAGGGATGTCTCCACCTGTGGTGCAGTCATCTTCGGTTGCTGCAAGCTCCACTGAGCATATGGAAGATAGGTTGAACATCATGCCAATGGCCATATATACTGAGTACTGCCCCCAACATGAGTTAGCTGTCTCAATGTTCACAACCTGGAGAATATGCAAGGCTATCATACCAAGACAAGTTAATTATAACATGGCTTTAATGAGATGACAAGTATTTTACAAGGTTTTCATGATGAGCACAGGGAATGCATGTTCCACATGTGGGAAATTATGGACATGTGTCATATGGTGTGCCTCTGTGCACAGTGGCATTATTGCAGACATGCTGACCATGGTCAAACTAACTCTGATTCTATTTCAGAGAGGTGACATGGAAGGAGGAGGCCACATTTAGACATGTATAGTAACACCACTTCCACTTCACTATACAGTGTGGAAGGAAGTACCTATCAACATGGACATCTACATGTGTGGGGTGTTCATGCCAAATTGATTGATTCATGGTAAAAGCCATCACTCTCACTCATGGAGTACATTTTCCTCTCAGCATCATCTTGTTAGTGCCAGTAACCATCACAGGAGAGGGTGATCCCATGGATGAGCATAAAAAATCTGCCCACACATCTCTTGTGGGTGTCTTGACCTTTCTGTGCAATTTCACCACAGTATGCAAAATCTGCTGAGGCTGCAGTGGTACAGTGGTAGCGTTGTTGTTTCTTTTCTGTATACTGGTTTATTCTGGTGCATAGATATGAAACATACTTTGTCTCTTATCAATTGCCATGGCATGCTGCACCTGCCTTTGCCTGACTTTGAACTCACCTGTGGCTGGCTCCTCCACAGATTCCTCATCAGGCTCCTCTCTGCTGCCAGATCTGGAACTTCTTTCTGAATGTGTCAGCACTTCTGCAACTTTTTAGGCACATAAATGAACAATAGCGTGCATCCGTGCAGCTACAGACCAACACCAATAACAAAAAAAGGGTTCATGTGGTGTAATCTAGGTAATCCCACTGAAAAACGTATCACCAATACAAAATGGCAAGAACAGTCCACAGGTTTAAACACCAAGCATCAACTTTATAAAAGTTTTTTCCTTCATAGAACACAGGACTTCAACAGAATCATTAAAAAAAACAATTAAAAGTCTTTATATAGTCAGTTTAAACAGTCATCTGATTCAATTAATAAATAATATGAAAATGTAAAAGGACAAGCCACATTAATCATTCACTTGACTTAAATAACATAGACATTAGTCATAGTAAGACATTTAACAGAGAAGAATTGTTTTATAAATAAAAAAACATACAGTATGAAAACATATTATAATAATACTTACCTATGTGCCTATTTACTAACTTCATTATAAATAACACCTAGTATAAACCAAAAATTGATGCAACACAGCTTGTTAACAGGACTCTAAAAAACTTTTAACACATTACGAACTGTTGAACAAAATGTCCGTTTTGCTGATATTTATGTTTATATCCTATAAATCAGATGCTTTAATTTGTAAAATGGGCATAACTGAAATATGGTGATGCAAACCTGGTGCAAGTGCTGCAGTCAAACTTAATTGCCAAATAAGTTCCCTTTTTGCTATCTCTGTCTCCCAAGAGCCATCCCTCAAGCTCTTTGCAGTTATTTCTAGTATACTAAATAGGAACTTTTTAAAAAGGGGTCATGTGAGGGCCTATTTGTATAATGTATTATTTATGTTACTCATGGTGATTGCATAGGTGTGTTCATAGATACACATATGGAACTGCCTCTCAGTCTTTCCAGTGTGAAAATTATTACAACCCGTGCATGTAGTTAAATAAACTAGGCCTTTAGTAGCGCAATTGCCCTCACTTAAAACAATTTCCATTTGTGGGGACCCTACAGATACCTTCAGCTGTTCTAAAATAAAACTACATTGGTTGCATGCTCCTCAATGCCTAGTGCCTTTCCTTTTATTATGAACTAAGTTGCTTCTAAGATGTTCAAAATAAATGTTAAATTCCTACTACTTTTGAACACAAACTTAGGGGTTTCACCCAAAACTGTGACAATTTCAGTATTACCTATAAACACATTCCAGTTCTTAACCATTATGATCTTAATTTCTTTAATGTAGGAACCAAAAGGTACCACCGTGGAATTAGTAAAAGTCTTAAAATTAATTGTGTTAACCCTAGAGTTGTGTGAATACATATTTTCAACCAAACCAAGCAAAGGATTATACAGTATGTCACAACTAATCTCATTCAACACATCCATTGGGTACCCCCTTTCCTGCAACATAGCAGTAACTTTGCTTACTTCTGACTTGAAGATCATAAAATTTGAACTCATTCTGGCTATCCTGACTAGGTGTACTTTGAAGATTTGATGGCACTTTCAGAAATAGAGTGAGATGGGACAGTCCTCATGAAGCCTTGATGAACGTACATGATGGTGTTCATGGTGGAGAGGCTGCAAGCTCATTCGAGTATTTATCAAACAAGAATGCACATTTTCAAATTTGGTTTTATAGAGAGCTCATTTTAAACATGTGTAAAAACTTTCAACCACCATAGAGTTTCCAAACAAAATTGAACAAACTTGAAAGAAAACTTAATAAGGTGGGTAGTCTACAAAGTGACAATTTATACCTGACTGAGAGTATTAAGGCTAAAAGGGTCCCTAAGGGACTCTGCACATTTAAGTTTTCTAATGGATTAATTCTTGGCAATTCTGAATGTTTAGAATTGTTGGACATATTTGACAAGCATGACATTGAGTTAATGCATTTCATAGTAAAGTTGAACAATATGAGTGTGAAGAAATTAGACATTGTCATCTGTGTTAGCATGTCTGGCTGAAGTTTTTGTATATAAATTTCAGATTAACCTGTGTATTATATGCCAGCATGACCAGCTATGATATTGTAAATAAGTTCTTGCATGTTGATTTATAATCTGTTTGTACAGAATATTTGAAAGACTTGAACAGTGTTCCTTTACATTTCCAACTGCACATATTTGTGAAGAATATTCTAAATGCAGACTATCTCAGAATCAGCTGATCTGATGATGCCATTGGAATGTTGACAGTTGTTATGTGTTACTGTCAGAGGCTGAAAGATAGGAAGGAACTTTAGTAAACAGCTGTTTGGTTGATTTTCAAAATATGAAATGAAAGTTAGAACTGGAACAGTTGTGACAGTTAAGCTAGTCTATAAAAGAGCCTGCTGAAAACAGTTAAAGTTAGTAGTTATCAGTTAAAGCCCATTAAGCCAGTTATAGTTGTCAGTTGCCAGTTACAGTTGTATGGTGCAGTGTACCCCAAAATGGACTAAGAATTGTAAGCCTGCCTTTGGTCTGTTGTAATAATTTAGATTAGGGACAGTGTTATTTAGTCAGATAGAAAATTATAACTAATCAGTTAGAGTTTTTCTAAGTACTGGATTTCTATCCTTCAGTATTGATTTAAGTTTCCTGGTGACTGAGTTGTGTTTGTTTATTGGAAATTACTGTTTTATATGTTTAACCATTTTGTCATTATTAAATATTTTTATTCACTTACATTGTGGCTGGTCAATCAGTGCTTGCTTTAGTGATTTGAGAGTGCTTATACCTGCTTTGATAACTTCCAGGGTCACTCAGAAAGCCAGGTCATTTGCTATTGTTTGTTTTAATATCTAATTTTAATAATTGGACACCCTTTAAAAGGGCATGTAAGCACTCTGATTGGTGGCAGTGTGTTACTGTATTATTTTTAGGAAGGGGAACAGCTGGCAATCTTTGTCAGGCTTTGCCAGAAGTTTTTGGATGTGTGAAATTTAAGTTATTTAAGTGTGAGTATAGTAGAGGTCTTAACCAAGGACACATTGCTCTGAAGTGTGTAATAAGGAGTTACATTAGGAGTGAAATATTACTCCTGTTTAAGTGAGGGTCTCACATTGGAGTTAGTAGTGAGGATTGAAACTCCTTAGCTACTGACCCAGGATAGTGGGGTATGTTACATTATTGTTGCCAGTCTGGTGGGGTATTGAACAGATGTCACATTATTTAATGGCAGTGGTGTGGGATTTTTTATTGGACTTTAGTAGCCTGTGGGTAGTTGTCATTGAGGTATGCACTCTCAAGAGCCACAAAGTAAACACACAGAATCTCAATTTACCACAGTTTTATTTATTTTTAGTTTGTTAGGGATGGCAGGCAAAGATGTCAGCAGAAGACTATAGTAAGCTGACAAAGAACCATTTGGCGAAGGAGTGTAAATCCAGAGGGCTGGTGCATGCCAACCTGATTAAGGAAGCAATGATTTCAGCATTAGTTGCAGCTTCAGCTCAGACCAGCCATTCAGAAGATATCCATGTTGGTTTTGGGGAAGTGCAGCTTGCCAAGACAGGGCAGTCCACATTTTCTTCAGAGTTAAAGAGTATGGAACTGGAGGCTGAAGAAATGGAGAGAATGTGATGTCTGGCGGCTGATGAAAGTGAGAAGCAGCACCAATATTAACTCTAGGCTGAGGAGAAGCAGTGTCAATATGAACTGGAAACCAAATGACTGGAGACTGATGAGAGACTGTGCCTGGAAGCCCAACAACTGGAGGTCAAATGTTTAGAAGCTGAGGAAAATGAGAGAAAGTGCCAGTATGAAGTGGAGCTTCTTACCCTTCAAGGGGGTCATGGAGGTAATGGGGAAGGGAGTAACGGGACCACAGAAGCTGTAAAACTTTTTCCTCAGTACAGGGATGGGGATGACTTTGATAGTTTTATTCATATATTTGCATGGGTATGTAGACAATATGATAGTGACCGTGAGCTTTGGGTTCAGCTCCTGAGTCCCTTACTCCATGGTAAAGCTGTTCAGGCTATATCAAAATTGTCTAATGTAGATTATTTGAATTGTGTTAAAGTTAAAAACTGTCTTCTTGATTGTTTTAAACTAACAACTGAAGCTTATAGGAAACAGTTTTGTGAACATACATGCAAGACAGATGAAAGTGTACATAATTATATTGCTGATTTAAGTACCTACTTTCACAGGTGGGTGAGTGAGTTTCAGGTCAGCACTTTTGAAGGACTGCCAGATCTTTTATTGAGGGAACAAGCCCTCAGTATTTTGCCTGATGACATGAGAATCTGGTTAGCAGACAGGCAGTGTAACTCTGTGGAGGAGTTGGGGAGAAAAGGGGATCTCCACTTAGCAAGCAGAGCACCAGTGCATAAGAAAGGGATACCCAGTGTTGCACATGAGCATAAGGGAACCCATGGGGGCAGTCTAAACCACTCCAACAGCATACACCAGTAACAGGGGAAACTACTAGCCCAAGGACATGGTTACGGATTAGATGTTTCAAATGTAAACAGAGGGGCACATAGCAGTCAAATGTCCACTAAGGTAAGGTGTGAAACAAAATGTGAGGGAACCAGCAAGTGGTGATTGCAAACCAGCAGTGGTAAGTTGATTGGAAACAACATGGGTGCAAACTATCACCAAAATGTATATCCTATCTTAATAGATGGTAAACGGGTTACTGCTAAGAGAGATGGCTTCTGATATAACCATTGTGAGGCCTGCAGTAGTTAGAAAAGAGTGGTACTTGCTTGGACAGTCCAGTCCAGTCAGAGCTTTGGGAGGGACCCCATTCCAAATATCTTTAGCTAGGGTTCATCTTGACTGGGAGAGTGGAAAAGGAAGGAAGCTGGCAGGTTTGTTTGAGGATATTCCTGCAGATGTCTGTAACTGGGATACATTGCTCTGAAGTGTGTAATAAGGAGTTACATTTGGGGTGGACAGAAGTATACAGTTCAGTCCCAGGCTATAGAGCATGTTCCTGTTGTGATCTTAAGGGAAATTGTGAAATTTTACTCCTGTTTAAGTGCTAGTTTCACACTGAAGTAGTGAGGATTAAAGCTCCTTAGTTACTGAACCAGTATAATGGGGGACATCACATTATAGTTGGCAGTCCAGTGGGGTATTGATCGGATGTCACAATTAGAATTAAAGATTTATTAGAGGAATTGAACATACTTAATGAAATCACAAGTGACTTGTTACTCCATATGAATGCTTTAAAATACAAATGTTTCTGAGAAAGTTTAACAGCAAGTTAAGAATAATTTAAGTTGAAAACAAAGGCAGTTGTTAAAGGACAAAAATTATTATTTTCAAAACAAAGCATATCCTATTCCCAAATCTTGTTAGATTGGTTCTAGGGGAGTGCAAAATTTTGAAGAAATCGCGGAGTTTGCTGAGCCTGATAATTTTAATACAGTTGAAAGAGAGGGTGATAACAATCGCTTTCCAACTAATGTGAACATCCAGCCTGCCACCCCAGATCATACAAGGGATGTTAACAAAGATTTTAAAAATGATTTTGATTATAATTTCCCCCTTTAAGAAGGTCAAAAAGAATTGCCAATTTACATAGAAAGGAGTCTTTTTTAGATCACCCATACTCGCTGAAGGGGCAGAGCAACAGGGGGAGGGGGAGAAAATGGAGGAAGAACAATCAGAACAGGCAGTAACTGTTAATAATTTTATAGAAGAGGATAAAATTACATCAACCTATCATGGTAAGATGTCAACTTACCAAGGTTTTAATATGTTTAACTATGATGACTTAGACATTGAAAAGACGTTTTTTTTTTTACTTTATTTAAGAATGGGTTTAAATTTGTACCCTCAACAAAAGTTTACACAACAGATGTTTTAATTGAATTAAAGCCGTATGCTAGAAAATTAAATTTCCAAGTTATGTTTAAGGAGTATAGGACAGAGAATGGGTCTAATTTACCTGGTGCATGCTTAAGAAAGAAAGGTACTTGTAACCCCCCCCCCCAATCTACCCCACAGTGGCTATATATGGAAAAACTTGTAGCAATGAAATACATCCCCCTGGATTCAGCAAGCTCTGCATGGAGTGCAGGAATAGTGCAAGTGTTGCTGCACGCAATATGGCCACTGAGCAATCCAGGAATGAGCTC
Source organism: Protopterus annectens (assembly GCF_019279795.1). Lineage (NCBI taxonomy): Eukaryota > Metazoa > Chordata > Ceratodontiformes > Protopteridae > Protopterus > Protopterus annectens. The sequence continues at coordinate 326,526,349 of NC_056734.1, read as the reverse complement.
CCAGAATGTGCATGAGTGCTCCTACACTATTCCTGCATGGACACACTGATATATGCTAATTATACCATTTGCTGGTGAAAACCATGTAAATGAGGTGAATTAGTGATCCAGGAAGCAGGCAGGCATCTGTACAGGAATAGTGTAACCTGCAGAAATGTATTCAGTTACTAACCGAATACATTTCTGCAAATTCCAAAATGGAGGCATGACAACTCAAAAGAAAGCATGTATTCAATGTAGTAGGCATGCCAATGGCCAAATATATGGCCATTGGCATGAGAAATAGTTGCAAAATTATAAAATATAACTCTTATTTTTTTTGGCAGATTTCGGCCGTTTAAGAGTAGGGGAGCGGTACGCAAATGGGATCGGCCCAAAAATGAGAAAAAAGTTGGAAATAAGCTTTTAACTCTAAATCGGCATTTTCCCATGATAGTCAATGGCATGCATAAGATAACAATACCAGGGAATAGTGGTTGCTAAGGGGGAAGGCTCAGTGTGAGTGTGGTAACTAAATTAGCATTCTGTTTTATGCAAATGAGGGGACTGATATTGAATCACAGATTTCCTCTCAGTGTTAGCTTGCATCCAACCGTGTAGGTACAGCAACACCATGATATGAGTATAAGAGGTAAATGACCTCATAAGGGGGAGTGCCATGCATGTTGTAAGCTTATTGGAGCTCTGTGGCCCATGTTTGCCCTTAGCTAATCACAGCTAAGGTGGGGGGGGTGTCTGAGGCTGCCTAGCAGTGTTTACATTGCCTAAATGGGTGTGCACGCTGCGCACCGGGTTTTAAACAAACCCTCCCCCCAGAAAATAGCAGCTTTGTTCACATCTGAGCACTGGGTATGCGCAGCACACCTCAGGGCTTAAACAGGAAGGCAATGGGAAGGGAAAACAGCAGTAGGAAGGCAATCAAGGAGAGCTAGCATAGCTGGCAGGTGTAATGTATCACAATCAGCCAATTACACATGGATCAGCCTAGCACACTACTATAAACTATGCAAGCACCTTCCAGTCTGGTATTTCCCATAAACTCTGCACCATCGGTGTACACAGATGGGGAAATTTTACCTGACAAAACTAACAAAATGTTAGGTGCTGCTGTCACTCTCATACATTAACATGTGCAAGAGGCTGAAGGTGGTGAGGATGTGAATGCTGATGACCAACCCACAATTAGGAGAAGGAGAAGAGAGTACAGACCTAAGGTAACCTACCAGGAGCTACATGAGCTGGAGAGAGTGGAGCACTATAGGGTGGACAGGGACATTCTACAGCAAATTGTTGAGCTGTGCCAGCTACGCTTCACACACAGACCCAACAGAGGGGACCCCATCCCACTGAATACCAAAGTATGTGTAGGCTTAAGAATACTAGCCACAGGTATCTTTGAAAGGGCAACTGGGGATATCATGGGGATTTCACAGGCATCAGCATCCAGGATGCTCCATCAGTTCTTGGATGCCATGTCAGCACATGCCGGTGAGCACATATATTTCCTGAACACCAGTGAGGTGTTGACCAGCAATATGCATCTCTTCCACCAAAGATCAGAATACCCTGAGATAGTGGGGGCTATAGACTGCAATCACATACACATCAAAACACCACCCGTTGAGCGGGGTAGGATCTACATAAACCGCAAGGGCTTCCCCTCCATCAACTGTCAGGTCATGTGTGATGCCCAGGGCGTTATCTTGAATGTGTGTGCTGGCAGCACGGGAAGCTATTACAACTCCCATATCTGGCATATGACACAGCTGTACCAGTTATTTGCCAGTGGGGACATCCCATATGGCTACCTAGTGGGAGATGCTGGTTACACACTGGAGCCAGGGCTGATGACACCCATCAGAAATCCACACACACCTGAGCAATAACTCCATAATGAGGCACACGCAAAAACCAGAATCATAATAGAGCATGTGTTTGGGATGCTCAAGTCACGGTTCCACTGCCTGGACATATCCGATGGACCCTTGCAGTACTCTGCAGATACATGTACACAAATGTTCATAGTATGTGCCATGCTACACAATATGATCCTGCAGACACAACTGCAGCAGGAACAGCACAGGGCAAGGCTACACAGCCCTCCACCATTGCCAAGGCCATCACAGGTGCAGAGGGACTAGGAGGAAGAACAACCTGAGCTTGCCCATGTAGACAGAAGGAGGCATGCCCAGTATGCCCAGGCTTTGGCAAAGAGGCTACGCATAGCACATACACTGACACGGTAGGGACCCATGGAATCACACCTCTCTCTGACTCACACATACAGTAAAAAAGATGCCAAACATGATACTACCTGTGCTTTACCATGTATAGGGAGTGTACTATGTGCATCTGACATATTCAGCCCTCCAGCACTGTCCTCAATACTGGCACAGCCACAAGGTAAGTCACACTTCCTATCAATTGCTGAATGAAGTAGTATGTTTTGATAGTTGTATCTATGGTATGGATGTCAGCATGCAAGGGAATCGGGTGGCTGAATGGGATGGCAGCAGATAGTGGACACCTATATGGGCAGCATGAAATCCATAACAAATACTGGTGTCAGCATACTAGGCAGTACTAGACAAGGTGACAAATCCCACTGCAGTACATGTGGTCACCCAAATGTGTGTCCATAGGACCAGTGGCGGCTGGTGACTTCAAATCAAAGGGGGGCTGCAGGAGACAGCTGAATGGGTGGGGTCAAGGGGAAGGGGTGTGGCCAACCAGAAAGGGGAGGAGGTATGCTTAAAACTACAAAAACTAACTTTAATTAAATACGCTGCCCTGGGTGGCAAACCATCATTATGAGAGTCCAATCAAGACAACAATAAGTGTAGAAGAATAAAAATATTTCAATGCATTGGCTGCATGACAGCTTACTTAATATTTAGATGGAAACAAAAGGTTGTGAGGCATGAAAAAATAAATTACTTTTTAAATACATTACTGGAATGCCAGTCAAAATCAAGTACAAGCAAAACCAGAAGCACTCCACTCAAACCACTTCTCCTTGCACTGCAGTTCTAATTATAATTTATATTCAGCTTTATTAAAGTTCCAAGTAACATGCTGAAAGTAGAAATCTCTGTGATGCCCCCACTTGTAAAAATGTTTCTTTTTCAAAAAAGACCTGCTGCCTGACAACTATCTACTTGTTTCATGGGGAAAACATGTAAGTAAAAAATGAAAAGCAAACAAGAAACAAGCTCAAGATACATTGCTTAAAGGATTACTGTACAGGTTATGGACCACACATGACTGGCATTCTATTTAGTTTATGGGTAAAGTCTGTAGAGATGACTGGAAGTCTCCAACAAGTGTAATGAGCTTTGTAAAATAATGGAATCCTGTCCTTTAATACCCAAGGCTTATACATTATCTAGTCAAGTATTCTCTGCATGGCAACAACAGAAAGGCTTTCAATGTTGGCAATTCTTTAACAGTATGCTTATTAAAGCTTATTTGCATCTTACGATCTCAGACAAGCTTACATTATGGTCATTAAAGCATTGCTACTTAAACACAGAGCAACAGGCACTTTGAGTAATAAGCATAAATCAACAGTACAAAAATATGACAGAAACCAGACCTTTCTGTGTCAACCTTGGATGGGGGGGGGGGGACACTGCACATTTACACTGCATAACTACTCCTTGCCTTGCTTGGACACATCCAGAGTCAGTACATGGTGGAGTGGGGTGCAACAAGTATGTCACAATTTGAAATGTTTCTGGCTGACTGTGATGGCCCTGACATGTGTCATACCTCTCAACCTCAGAGCAAGAAATCTGGACAAAGCCATACACAGAAGTGGGACAAATGCCCACAAATAAGGACAATTTTTAAATATTGCTCTAATAAACTTAGAAAGATAATAGAATAGGTCTTGCATTAGTATGACTTTTCTGAAGGGTATAAAATCTGAAACTCAAATGTCTGTCATTATTTTCTAACTTCAGTCTTTAGTGATTTGTCACTAATGTGCCAAAAAACACAATTTTATGAAAAATCGACCAAATGTGATGCAAAAATATAAAATAGCCACACAATACAGCTGGGAACCTGTCAAAAAAGGGACACTAATATTAGTACTGCTAACTTGAGCAGCTGACAAAATAAAAGAATCTACATGCATTTCAAGTAATCTATAACTTTGATTATTACAGTTATTTCTTAATTGTAAACCCTCCATGTTTTCTTCCAAAATTGCTATTTTACGGAGGGATTATTAGGAGGAAAAGCAACATTTTAAGCCAAAATCGGAGACAGTTGAGAGGTTGGCTATGCCTAATTCTATAAAGCAATTTATTTGCATGTACCTCTCAACCTGTTAATGCAGTAAATCTGAACAAGGCCAAATGTACTGGGGCAACATATAAACAGTACTAAAAATTGCTTTTGTAGAAATTGAGACAGTTGATAGAATAACAGTTCTTACTTTTGCATGCATTTTTCTGAAGGTTATGAAGTCTGAAACTCAGTGTATCATTATTTAGTGACTTAATTTCTAAATGATTTGCCAGAAAACTACAAATTTTATGAAGAACAAACCAAAAATAAGAAGCAAAATCTATTCATTCTTTGAAAATCTGGACAGTTGGGAGGTATAGTTCAGCTGGGCCTGTCTGAGTTTGCTGCCCTTCCCCCCTGACAAAATCACGGTTGAATGGAGCCTCTGCAGCCATTTCAATGAACCATTACTTGGCTATTTCACTCCATTTACCATAAACACTAATATGCATACTGCTTTACTTGTATGATGAGTTGGACTTCATTTGAAAGTTTTATTTTGTATTTTACAGCACAAACACTAAGTCATCTACTAAACAAAGCAATGCAGTCTCACAATGAAAACTTAGCATTAAAACTTCTCTGCCCTTGAAACTCACATTCATTGAAACAGCATTGAAACCCACATTTAAAGAAAATACATTTTGCCAGTGGCAGATAAAGATTAATTTTGGGCTGTTTTCAAATCACAGGCCCCTTGCATATGAAACATACATGTGCTCTTTGATACACCTTCCTCATTGTACTAAATTATATTCCTTGTACAATATATTACAGTTGTTAGAGGGCGTTTTAAATTTGTTTTGAACATTTTTCCAGTAAGCAATGAAACAAAATGCATGCACCCATAATGACAAAACTGCCCAGTTCAGAACATTTATCATAAAAGTCTACTCAGACTTCCATAGTCCACCATTATCAGTAAATATGCACAATTCTACAGTCCACCGTTATCAGTAAATATGCACAATTCTACAGTCCATCATTATCAGTAAATATGCACAATTCTACAGTCCACCATTATCAGTAAATATGCACAATTCTACAGTCCATTATCAGTAAATATGCACTCTCTGAAGAAGTAAAAGTCATCTAAATAATTCCACATTAAAGAAATCTGTAACTAATGAAGAGGTTGCTGCTAGCAAACACCTTTATATTTCATGGTTTCATTGAAAAATAAAGTGCCTGTTGCCCCTCAGGAATAAATTGGCTATATTACATTAAAAAAATGATAAGCTAGTAATATTGCAAGAGATGGATGGCAAACTGATAACGGACTCATAGTTAGTATTTTCACCAAGGAGAACATTCTCAATACAGCCGCAGCCACCCCTTGTGGGAGTAGAACCCACAGTCTTCTGCATCAAAGGTAAGTACACAACTTGTTGTGCTATTAACAAGGTAAACCAGCTTCACTTAAGCAGCACTAAACTTCTGTTCCCCTGCAGCTCTCAGATCCTTGTAAAATCTACTCAATACTCAACTTCGCAGCACAAGAAAACTGGAAAAAGCCAAAATGTATTGGGGGGGGGGTCAAAAGCCCAAAAACCAGGGACACAAACATTGCTTGTATAATCTTGGAAAGTTGCTAGAACTATACATTTTACTGCCAAGCTCCCTGTGCAAAACAGAGCAACATACCACTACACCAAATCAGCTGCTTTGTAAAAGAGGAAGACTGAAACTTAAATGGCTATCATTTAGTGAATTCAGTTCTCACCATAGCTGTCAACCTCTTAGTACAAAACACCTGGACAAACCCAGTAATGAGGGAATACAGCCCTCAAACATTCAGTGAATTCAGTTCTTGCCATAGCTGTCAACCTTAGCACAAAAAACCTGGACGAAGCCAATAATGAGGGAATGCAGTCCCAAAAATAGGGACACATTTCAAATATTCATCTTATAAACTTAGAAAATTGCTAGAATAAAAGGTTGTGTTACGGTTGTGTTACTATGTATTTTCTGAAGAACATGAAGTTTGAAATTCAAATGCCTGTCAATTTTACTGCTGACAGAATAAAAATTTTCAGCAGAGACCCAGGGAGAAATACTGCAGACACGTCTTTGTAAAATGACAGGGCACCAGAGCAAATCCACACAAACACAGGGAGGAGATGCAGACTCCACACAGAAGGCACCCCAGCCAAGAATCAAACCAGAAAACCTACAGCTGTGAGGCAACAATACTACCACTGCACCATCAAATATGCAAGGACTTAAACATTCAGATTCCTGAAGTCTGAAATTCAAATGCCTGTCAATTTTATTTAACATTTGTTAATCAGGACAGTCTGACTTGGAACAAAAAAAAAAAAAAAAGAAAATCAGCAGAGGCCCAGGAAGAAATAATGCAGACATGTGTTTGTAACATGGGAGGACACAAAAGCAAACCCACACAAACACAGGGAGAAGATAAAGACCCCACAAAGAAGGCACCCCAGCCAAGAAGCAAACCTGAGAACCTGCAGCTGTGAGGCAACTATGCTACAACTGCCCCATCAAATATCAAGCAACCACATATATTATGAGGAACAGATCAGATCAAACATGAGGCAAAAATCTGCAGGTTTTTTTCCACAAATGGTGGTGGGTAGGGAATTAAGGTCTTTAACGCCTGCATACAAGGTACAGGGTTCAAGCCTGAGGTATTCCCACACACACACAAACACCTGTAGTAGCAAACCTCAAAAACTAAATATACTGCACTGGGTGCCAGACAGTTGTCATGAGAGTCCAATCAAGACAAAATGAAGTGTAGAAGAATAAAAATATTTCAATGCATTGGCTGCATGACAGATTAATATCTAGATAGAAACAAAAAAGGTTGTGAGGCATGAAAAAATAAATTACTTTTTTTTAAATACATTAATGGAATGCCAGTCAAAATCAAGTATAAGAAAAACAAGCAGCACTCCACTCAAACCACTTCTTGCACCGCAGTTCTAATAATTTATATTCAGCTTTATTAAAGTAACAAGTAACATGCTGAAAGTAGAAATCTCTGATGCCCCCACTTGTAAAAATGTTTCTTATCCAAAAAAAGACCTGCTGCCTGACATCTACTTGTTTCATGGGGAAAACATGATCAAAGTAAAAAATGAAAAGCAAACAAGAAATAAGCTCAAGATACATTGCTTAAAAGGAATAAATTGGTTATAGACCACGGGATTGGCATTCGGTTTATGGTTAAAGCCTGCAGAGATGACTGTCTGTAAGTCTCCAAGTGTAATGAGACTCTTAAAATAATGTAATTCTGTCCTTTATTACAAATACTGGCATATGCATTTCAATACCCAAGGCTTATACATTATCTAGTTAAGTATTCTCTACATGGCAACAGAAAGGCTTTCAATGTTGGCAATTCTTTAACAGTATGCTTATTAAAGCTTACTTGCATCTTGCAATCTCAGCCAAGCTTACCTGATGGTCATTAAAGTATTGCTACTTAAACACAGAACAACAGGCACTTTGAGTAATAAGCATAAATCAACAGTACAAAAATATGACAGAAACCAGACCATTCTGCAAAAATCAAGGACAGATGAAAAGCCACTCTAGTACTTGTGTCTACCTTGGATGGGTGGGATTCTCTGCACATTTACACTGCATAACTACTCCTTGCCTTGCTTCGACACATCCAGAGTCACTACATGTGGGAGTGGGGTGTAACAAGTATGTCACAGTTTGAAATGTCTCTGGCTGACTTGTGATGGCCCTGACACATTTGTCATACCTCTCAACCTCAGAGCAAGAAATCTGGACAAAGCCATACAAAGAAATGGGACAAAGGCCCAAAAATAAGGACAATTTTTAAAATATCGCTCTTATAACCTTAGAAAGCTAATAGAGGTATTGCATTAGTATGAATTTTCTGAATGGTATGAAATCTGAAACTCAAATGTCTGTCATTATTTTCTAACTTCAGTCTTTAATTATTTGTCACTAATTTGCCAAAAAAACCCACAATTTTATGAAAAATGGACCAACAAATGTGATGTAAAAATATAAAATAGCAACACAATACAGCTGGGAACCTGCCAAAGAAGGGACACTTTAATATTAGTACTGCTAACTTGAGCAGCTGACAAAATAAAATAATCCACATGCATTTCTGAAATAAAAGTAATCTGATTATTACAGCTATTTCTTAATTATAAACCCTCCATGTTTTCTTCCAAAATTGCTATTTTGCGGAGGGATCATTAGGGGAAGAGCAACATTTTGAGTCAAAATCAGGGACAGTTCAGAGGTTTGGCTATGCCTAATTCTATAAAGCAATGTATTTGCATGTACCTCTCAACCTGTTAATGCAATAAATCTGGACAAGGCCAGATATATTGGGGGAACATATAAACAGTACTAAAAATTGCTCTTGTATAAACTGGGACATAAATCTGGACAAGGCCAAATATATTGGGGATCATATAAACAGTACTAAAAATGCTCTTCTATAAACTGGGACAGTTGATAGAACAGGTCTTACTTTAGCATGGATTTTTCTGAAGGTTATGAAGTCTGAAACTAGGTGTGTCATTATTTAGTGACTTAATTCCTAAATGATTTGCCAGAAAACCACAAATTTTATGAGGAACAAATCAAAAATAAGAAGCAAAAAATCTATTCATTCTTTGAAAATCTGGACAGTTGGGAGGTATGGTTCAGCTGGGGCTGTCTAAGTTTGCCGCCCTTCCCCCTCACAAAACCCTGGTCGAATGGAGCCTCCCTGCAGCCATTCCAATGATCCATTACTTTGCTATTTCACTCCATTTACCATAAACACTAATGTGCATACTGACTTACTTCTATGATGATTTGAACTTCATTTGAAAGTTTTACTTTTGCATTTTACAGCACAAACACTATGACATCTGCTAAACAAACTTGGCATTAAACCTTCTCTGCCCTTGAAACTCACATTCATTGAAATAGCATTAAACTCCACATTCAAAGAAAATACATTTTACTCGTGGCAGATAAAAATTAATTCTGGGCTGTTTTCAAATCATAGGCCCCTTGCATATGAAACACGTGTTCTTTGATACACCTTCCTATTGCTTTGAACATTTTTCCAGTAAACAATGAAACAAAACTGTCCAATTCAGAACATTTCCATCATAAAAGTCTACTCAAACTTCTACAGTCCACTATTATCAGTAAATATGCACAATTCTACAGTCCACCATTATCAGTAAATATGCACAATCTCTGAAGTAGTAAAAAAGTCATCTAAATAATTCCACGTTAAATAAATCTGTAATGAAGAGGTTGGTGCTAGCAATCACCTTTATATTTCATGATTTCATCGAACAATAAAGTGTCTGATGCCCCTGTGGAATAAATTGCCTAAATTACATTAAAAATAAGCTAGTAATATTGCAATAGGAAATGGATGGCAAACTGATAACAGGCTCATAATTAGTATCTTAACTTTCAGTACGGCAGCATTCACCCCTTATGGTAGTAGAACCAACAACCTTCTGCATCAAAAGCAAGCACACAGCTTGTTGTGCTATTAGCACTAAACTTCTCTTCCCTTGCAGCTCTCAGCTCCTTGTAAAATCTACTCAATACTCAGCTGCATCTCAACTTCGCAGCACAAGAAGTCTGGAAAAAGCCAAATTTATTGGGGTGGGTCAAAAGGGCAAAAACCAGGGACACATTAAACATTGCTTGTATAATCTTGGAAAGCTGCTAGAATAAAATGCTGTGTTACCACAGTACCACCATACATTTTACTGCCAAAGTCCCTGTGCAAAAAAAGAGTCAGAACATACCACTATGCCAAATCACCTGCTTTGTGAAAGAAAAATGCTGTGTTACCACCGTACATTTTACAGACAAGGTCCCTGTGCAAAACAGTCAAGAGCAACATACCACTACGCCAAATCAGCTGTTTTGTGAACGAGAGGAAGACTGAAACTTAAATGGCTATCATTTAATGAATTCAGTTCTCACCATAGCTGTCAACCTCTTAGCACAAAACACCTGGACAAACCCAGTAATGAGGGAATGCAGCCCTCAAACATATTCAGTGAATTCAGTTCTTGCCATAGCTCTCAACCTTAGCACAAAAAACCTGGAAAAGGCCACTAACAGGGTATTACAGTCCCAAAAATAAGGAAACATTTCAAATAGTCACCTTATAAACTTAAAAAAATGCTATAATAAAAGGTTGTGTTACTATATATTTATTGCTAGAATAAAAAGTTGTTTTACTATGTATTTTCTGAAGACTATGAAGTCTGAAATTCAAATGCCTGTCAATTTTACTTGTGATGGAACAAAAACAATTTTCAGCAGAGGCCCAGGGAGAAATACTGTAGACACATCTTTGTAAAATGGCAAGACACCAGAGCAAATCCACACAAACACAGAGATAAGATGCAGACTCCACAAAGAAGGCACCCCAGCCAAGAATCAAACCACAAATCCTATAGCTGTGACTCTGAGGCAACAATATTGCCACTGCACCATCAAATATGTAAGAAATTAAACATTCAGAAACCTGAAGTCTGAAATTCAAATGCCTGTCAATTTTATTTAACATTTGTTAATCAGGACAGTCTGACTTGGAACAAAAACAATTTTCAGCAGAGGCCCAGGAAAAAATGATGCAGAACTGTCCTTGTTACAAGGGAGGACACCAAAGCCAACCCACACAAACACAGAAAGAAGATACAGACCCCACAAAGAAGGAACCCCAGCCAAGAATCAAACCTGAGAACCTGCAGCTGTGAGGCAACAATGCTACCAGTGCACCATCAAATAAAAGCAAACCCCACACAAACACAGGGAGAAGATTCAGACCCCACAAAGAAGGAACCCCAGCCAAGAATCAAACCTGAGAACCTGCAGCTGTGAGGCAACAATGCTACTACTTCACCATCAAATATCAAGCATTGCAACATTTACAAACCACAGATATTATGAGGAACAGATCAGATAAAATATGAGGCAAAAATCCGCAATTTTTTTACAAATGGTGGTGGGTAGGGAACTCAAGTTTTTAACACCTGCATGAGCAATACTCCAACGACTCGCGAGAGTAGATCGCATCCAAACCCTTTCCTGACGAGACTGCAGCTCCCATTCCTGCTGCTCGTGTTGCAGTCTGGCCGTGCTGTATAATCCCAGCGTGTCTGTGCACTTTAAAGTGCACAGATGTCTCCTCGCGTTTCCCTATCAGTCCTGCCGGACTGCCGTGAGCATGCGCATACAGTAGACCAGTAGTCTGGTCTACTGCGCATGCGCGTAGTCCGCGAAATTTAAAACATTTTTTCTTTTTATTTTTTTGAGTTTTTTTTGTTTTGAGGGGGCTGCAGTCCGGCAGTCCGATAGCACGGGCCACCCCTGCATAGGACTCACACATGCATGTCATTGAGGCTCACATACCCAACACTGGCCTCAGCCAGCAGGACAGGTGTAGATGACCATAAAGAAAGGCTGGGCTAAGGCCTCCAATTGATGGCAATGGTGAACAGCCCCCGTCCAGACCTACACAGATAGACTACAACAGATCTGGCAGTTGTATGTTAGTTCTGAAGGTTAAGAAGTCTGAAACTGAAATGTAGGTCAATAAAACCTAAGATCTGTACTCTACTGATATGCCTCCAGTCTGCATGATAGCTCATAATACAAAATGAAATGGAAGCCAACAGAGTACTTGAAATACCAGTACAGTCATAGCAAATGTTTAAAGTTGTCAGGTGTGCCCCCCCACCACAATCCTATGTAGAAATGTAATAACATGTACATGTGGGTTTAATAACAGTGGAGCACAGATTAGCTGAGCTGGCCCAATCTACAGGATAGATTGTTGCATGTGTACAATATGCAGGTGTCCAGGCCCAATCTACAGGATAAATTGTTGTATGTGTACAATATGCAAGCGTCCATGTGTTAGGTTGTTGCGTGTTCAATATTTTCTGGAAGTGGTCATCATGTAGGCATGGAGGGTTGTGTTTCTGTGGCCTAGTGCCAGTATTGTTGATGACAGGGCCATGTTCCGACAACTGCAGTGCCAACCACAATGCTTCTCAGCAAAACCCATGTCAGCAGTCGTCCATACTCACTGTCCAGATGTCAATATCTGTCACTGTCTGAAAGATGGACATGCCATGAATGTGGGCCCAGACATACACACAGTACACAGGTGGAAGTACCCTAGACAGAGTACATAAAATGTAACTGTCAACTGCACACACCTTTGGAATTGTACATACAGGTTAGCAGCACATTAGTTGTCTGTATAGTATGGAATACTGATGTAGTCTGGCCAATCAGTGGCAGACCACAAAAGGCACAGTTATGAAGTAATGAGAGACTGCCTATGTCACTGCACAAGGCAGCATAAGGGGAATGTTCCAGGTATGTCTATGAGTCAGCTGAAAGAAGCTTCCATATCACACATGCACTCAGCTCACCCCACCATCAGCCACAGGTTTATCACAGGTCATATCCTTGCTGTTGGGAATGAGTACAGTATGACCCCCACTTCTGTATGGGAATACCCACAGAATGCAGCATGCTGAAGAGGTGTCCCATGCAGGTGTGTCCCTAGCTGTAAGCAGCACCCTGCCAGCATCCAGACCAATGGATTAATATGGACAGGAACTATTGCCATTAACACCTCACACACTTACCCTGTCACCCCAGGGGAATCCAGTGGCTCACAGCCTGGGAATGTAGGAGTGACAGAATGCACTGGCCTGCTACAGATGGCCTGCATCACTACCAAATGGCCTACAGTCCTCTGTCAAAGGCCAGTGCCTCACCTGTAGTGCCAATGTATGTTATCTCATGGGGTCCCAACTAACAACATAATACAGTCAGCAGAACATAAATGTAACGCCATGTTGACAAATCCTAGTAGCATACCCATTATGTCCTATTGCATGAACTGTGGACCAACCCCTAAATACCGCTGGGATGAAGAGACAACTATAGGGATACTAATCAGAAATCACTCACATACTGTTATGAAGAGGATAGAATAACACAGTGGGGGGTGTAGAAGCATGGACGTCATGGAGTGTGTGAAGTCTGAATCTCTGATGTATGCCCATACTACCCCTGCCTGCAAACCCATTAATGGGTAGCTACAAACCTGCTTGTAAACCACAATGTGAAGGGGAACTGACCAGATATATGATCCCTGTCTCTGGGTAACCTGGGTGAATCTGTACAGCTGAGAGGTATGGCCACAGCAGGATATGGCCATTCTGTTATGTCAATATATGTACAAGAAGGGGATCCTCAGCCACCATAGTACGAAGGTGCTGGACCATTTACACAGACCCATCAGCAAGTGTCTGCAGCTACCTCTCCAGAATGTCATGAGTGTGCAAGAATATGTAGGCTGCAGACCACAATAATGGACACAGCTTCATTCATCTTGTATTTCTCAGGAAATAACTGTCAGCAAATAAGTATATCTGTCAGTAGTTGATGACACAGTACATCACAATGTAAAACAGTACATATGTCTGAATATCTCTGCTAACACCAACCATGCAACACAAGCAGCGCAGACACAATAGTTACAGTATTCCACTATCTGTCATCCAATGTTACTCCATATTGTCAACCTATCTACAGATATCCTGCAGAAACTGGTTGCTAGCTGTAGGTGTAGAACACCAAACCCCAGACTGGAGTACAATCTACCTGGAATGGATTCACACACTCAGAACAGAAGGTCATACTGGGCATGCTCCTACACTTAGAGAAATGAAGCCCATGTCTGACAACACAGTGGGCTATACATATCTGTCAGTCACAGATGTCTGTGCACACAAACCACATTGTACACCATTCATGCTTTGTACACATTGGATAGGAATACTCATACATATACAAGGCCAACACACTATAATATGTCAAACATACACACACAGAGATGTGGGGAAGAGAGAGATGGACAATGATAGAGAGATTCCATCATGAGGCCTGTCTAACCCACCACACATCCAATTGGCTGATATCACATGATGTGCTGATGTCAATCACTCTAGACATTGCTTTTGGTAGCCCTCAGCCCTATAGTGGCTGTGGTGCTTGTGATAACTGTGTAACATGATAGTACAAATCAGTATTTATCTAGCATTTGTATACCCAGTCCTGTCAAATGTAAAGTTGTGTGTTACTGAGTGTGTGTGTGTTTCCAGAGGAATGGTTTATAGCCCATTCACACACACTACACTATCCATTGCCCATGTTAGCACTCCTGCTGATGTCAGTCACCCTGAAATAACCCTCTGGCTAAATCTCAGCCCTAAAAGTTATGTGGCACTTGCGATATGTGTGTAATACTGTAATGTAGAAAACTAGATAGGTAGGAGTTCTAATCCCAGACATAACAACTGTGAAACTGTGTGTGTGTTTGTGTGTGTGTGTGTGTGTGTGTGTGTGTGTGTGTGTGTGTGTGTGTGTGTGTGTGTGTGTGTGTGTATGAATGATTATGAGGCCATTCACAGTCACTACACCTCTCATTGCCCTACTTTAGCATGCCTGCTGATGTCAGTCACCTTGAAATAAGCCTTTGGACAAATGCCGGCCCCATAAGCTCTATGGCACTTGCGATAACTGTGTAATGCTATAGTGTAGCATACTATTTAAGTAGGAGTTCTAATCCGAGACATGGCAACTATGTAAATCAGTGTGTTTGTGTGAGAGTGTGTGTGTGTCTTTGATGATACCTGACTTTATGGACATTGACACTTACTACTCTCCTCTTACTCCTCCATTAGCACTGCTGCTGATGTTAGTCACCTTCAAAGATACCTGTGGAAAACACTACAACATATAAGCTCTGTGGCAGTTGCAATAACTGTGTAATACTGTAGTGTAGAATACCAGTTAGGTAGTAGGTCAAATCCCAGACATGGCAACTGTGAAACTGTGTATGCTTGTGTGAGAGAGTGTGTGTGTCTTTGATGATACCTGATTTTATGGACATTGACACTTACTACTCTCCCCTTACAATTTCTTAAAGCTGCTGCTGGTGTTAGTCACCTTCAAAGACACCTGCAGAGATCTCTCCAGTGTATAAGCTCCATGGCGCTTATGATAACTGTATAATACTATAATGTAGCATACTAATTAAGTAGGAGTTCTTATCCCAGATATGGCAACTGTGTGTGCTTTTATTTATTTGTATCTTTTAAACCTATTCAAACATTCTTTATAAAAAATCTTCTAAGCAAGCTAAAACCTTGTAGCCTTGCTGCTGACCAGTTGCCAAACGACTTCCTAAAAATCACAGTCCCATCTGTTGCTTACCCTATCTCAATACTAACAATTGGTCCATCTCTGAACAGTATGCGCCCAAGCTCTGGAAAATAGACCACATCACCCCTCTCCACAAGGGTGGCCCCTCCACAAAGATTGCAAATTTCCGCCCTATAGCAATACTCCCACCCATAGCCAAAATCCTTGAAAAATGTATTCACCAACAATTCCTAGAACACCTTAGATAAAATAACCTTCTAGCTAATGCACAGCATGGCTTCTGCCCCAAACACAGTACTAACACTGCCCTTATTGCTTTCTCAAACACCATTCACCATCTTATGAACAATGGTGAGTTTGTATCTGCTGTATTCCTAGATATGTCAAAGGCTTTTGACACCATATCCCACCAATTTCTCCTAAACAAACTTGCCACTTTCAACCTCAGTCAATCAACCCTTTCTTGGTTCCACAGTTACCTATGAAACTGACAACAGGCTACCAAATGGGACCAAAACATCTCTCCTTTACTATCTGTCAACACAGGTGTTCCCCAAGGGTCCATTCTGGGCCCCCTTCTGTTTATCATTTTTACAAATGACCTCATGTCAGCTACCAAATTAGTCACAATAATACAGTATGCTGACGACACTATTCTCATCATATCTGCCTCATTCCCCCTAAAACTACAGGAAAAGACACAAAAAGCATTCCAGGAAACAGAATCATTTATTACTAGCCTTCAGCTCATTCTCAACCTTAAGAAGACTAAGATAATAAACTTTACAAACAAAGCTAAAAAGAACACCCCTACCCCATCCCTATTCTATCCACAAATGGCAAAAAAATTGAACCTACTAACCAGGCCAAACTACTAGGTGTTATCATAGGCAACCACCTAAAATTTGACGTTCCTATATCCCAAACAATCAAAAAAGTCCATGCAAAGCTCAGTGCTCTCTACAGAGCAAAACCATACTTAACACCTCAAACAAGGCTAGCCACAGCTAGATCTCAGCTTTTATCTACACTACTATACTGCTCACATATTTCCACAAACTTACATAAGAACGACCTTCAAAATCTAGAATCTTGCTACAACAAAATAGCTAAGTTTGCAACCAATCTGCCTCATAAAGCTCATTACTGCATGGCTCTAAAACAATTGAACTGGCTAGAACTGCCTCACCTCTTAACTTTAAATCAACTTATCTTCACCCACAAAATTATTCAAAACCCTCTTACCTGCCCTGCCATTTCCTCCCTTGTCCAGCCTCAAACTTGTAACAGAGCCCTCAGATCCTCCAACAGACCACTGCTCAAAGTTACGCAGACCTGAAACTCCCATGGAGACTCACTCTATTCAAACAAAATTTCTAAATACTGGAATTCCCTCCCTTTAATCTTACAAAGTACCATATCCTCTTTGAATAGAGGGAGCACCTCAATAACAATTGGTTATGCCCATACTGCTCTCCTGGATTATTTCCTTTACCACCTTTCACATGTTACTTATCCTCTCTCTCTTCCAAAAATACTTTTCTTCTCTCATTCTCTGCATTTACCCACTACCTTTCTCCCACTCGCTACCTCTTTACCTCCTAAGCACTCTATATTATCCCCTCCTTTCTCCTGAATCCTCTCCTTACTGTTCACCTTCTACATCAATATGCAACTTAACAAATGATCTTTTACATTTCTTATAACTCTGTAATCTAATTGCCTATGGATGTACTCCCCCATTGATGCTCTGTTTTGTTATGTAACTATTTTAGTGCTAATCAAATGTCTTATATTGTGTTGTACATTAATGGAGCTTTTCTCCCCAGGTCTCCACTGAAAACAGGCTACCAAGCTCAGTTGGACACTACCCGGTAAACAAAAGCAAAATAAAAATAAATAAAAAATAAAATGGCATGCGCTATAAATGTGGAACAATGTAGTAACAGTAACTACATAGGTATGGGTTGGAATCTCATCTGTAGCAAGTGCTTGTGTGTGTACCTATGTCTACATATGTATGTCTGTACCTCAAAGATTTTGGCCCCATTTCCACCTAGTACACATCTCAGTACCTGACTTTAGCAGTCCTGCAGATATTATCCACCTTAGAAGTACCTGCTGTGAACCCTAAACCACGTAAGGTCAGTGGTGCATGTGATAAATGTGTAACATAATGGCCTGTAACCATTATTAGATTGAGGTTTGAACCTCACCCCTGGCTAATGTAATTGCGTGTGCAGGGTAAAATTATTTTTGGGATCTCTCATCCACTACATCACCCAATGCCAGTATATACAAGGGCTGGTGATGTTCCTCACCTTAGAAGTACCTTGGGACAGCATCTATCCTAGAACCTCCATAGTGCATGCGATAAATGCAGTACACTAATGTAATAATGCATAACTAGGTAGGGGTTTGAATCTTAGTACTGGCAAGTGGGTGTGCCTCTGCCATCAGTATCCTGTGTGGAAGTTGCTGTGCTCCTGTAATAACAGAATCCATTGTGAGGTTGCTTTTGCTAAATTATTATGTTGTGGACCTAGTATATGTCACAATGCCCACCTTACAAAGACAACAGATATCTAAAACCGGAGAGGTTGGTGTAGACAATCCATAGCCCTACATGTGACATTATGGATTGGTGAACAATATAGGCAACCCTTCTATTACTCAGAGAACACTCTCCACCCATGTCTTATACGCAAACACACTTGGCTAGGCAACAACCACTATATTGGTAGTTCCCTGCATATTGCTTCACAGATAGTAACCACGGTGTGATTGCAGTGGACTACATGCCTGTTGACCACAACAGTGCCACTGATATCAGAAAGTACTTTGATGTGTTACATCTCCAGACTGTGTGTTATCCAGAAAGTAAAAGGACATGGCACCCTGTTCCATCCCCTCAGTAGGCAAATAAATGTGTACACGAACCTTTTGATATGTTCCCCACTTGATGCCTGCAACAACCGTAGAGTCTGCAAATGTAAACCACAAAGGGAATACCATGGCTTATACACATGCCCTGTATGTGCAGATGCCACTAACTCCACTGAATAACCATATCATGCTGTCAATGTAGGTGCAAGCATGACCTCAGTTACATAGCCAGGTCTCACCAAATGAGGTCAGGAATGCTACAACAGAAGATAACAATCTGTCCACACAACATGCCCCAGAGACCTCAAGTACACTTTCACACGTCAAAGAACATGCATGTGGGACATGTGAACAACCCAGACACTGTCCATGTTATGGAATATAGATCACATACATGGGAATCAGTGCACATCACTGGCCACCCACAATAGTAGCCCAGATGAGTGGATGGTGAATACTATGCCCAACCCTTGGGACAACTCCAGGGACTACACCCCTGAGCCACACTGGAGATTATTGTCATGTGGCCTGATGCCAAGATATTCCATTGGCCTAGCCTTGTAGAACCTTCAGGCCCATTCACCTACTACACACCTGTGAAGCAATGAACCTTTGGATCTCAGTACTGGCAAGTGTGTGTGTGTGTGTGTGTGTGTGTGTGTGTGTGTGTGTGTGTGTGTGTGTGTGGAGATAAATGAATTTGAGGCCATTCACACCCACTACACCTCCCATTGCCCTACTTTAGCATGTCTGTTGATGTCAGTCACCTTGAAATAACCCCTTGGCCATGTTTCACGCTATAAGCTCTGTGGCACTTGTGATAACTGTATAATACTGTAATGTAGCAAATTAGTTAGATAGGAGTTCTAATCCTGATCCTGCAAACTGTGATAATGTGTGTGATTTTGTGAGAGACTCTGTGTGTTGATACCTGATTTTGTGGACATTCACACTTCCCTTACCCCTCCTTTAGCACTGCTGCTGATGTCACTCACTTTCAAAGATACCTTTGGACAGCTCTCCAGTATGTAAGCTGCACGGCGCATACAATAACTGTGTAACACTGTAATAGCAATACATAGTCAGGTAAAGGTTTGAAATTCAGTACTGGTAAGTGTGTTTGTGTGTCATCAGTGTCCTGTGTGGGTGCTGGGGTGATTGTATAATGACAGGATCCATTCCAGTGTGGGTTTTATTACATCATTATATTGAGGACCTATATGTCCCAATGTCCACATTACAAGGCCAACAGTTTTCAAACACTGTAGAAGTTGTTGTAGACAATCCACAGCTATAAATGTGTACTGCCATGTACAATTACTATGTGGCAGTATGGATTAGTAAACAATATAGGCAACCATTATAATACCCAGATACCACTCTCCACCCACGGATCATACACAAACATGCTTGGCTCTTGCTCCCTTCCTTTCTTACTTTCTCTCTGTCTCTCTGTCTCTCTCTCTCTCTGGTGGATGTGGAAAAGTACATCTGTTTTGCATAGGCAGCAGCTTGACTTTTATAGGTAATGCTCATGATCAGCTGATGGCCTTTGCACAAATTGGAGTCCCCCATTTGCTAATTGCATGTGGAACAGCTACTGTATCATTCCTATAGCCAATTGCATGGAAACACACACCTATAACTAAGCACTTCATGTGGGTGTTGGCCCTTTTCCTTTACTGTGAGCAGGACTTCATGTGGGTGTCTGACAAACAGCATCACAGAGGGTAGCTGGAAATACCTCTTACAACATACACTGTGGAGACAGGCCAACAAACAGGAGGGGGTGTTCCAGACATGAGGACAGAATGTAAGTACTGCTGTTCTACATTTTAAGTA
Organism: Protopterus annectens; assembly: GCF_019279795.1. Classification (NCBI taxonomy): domain Eukaryota; kingdom Metazoa; phylum Chordata; order Ceratodontiformes; family Protopteridae; genus Protopterus; species Protopterus annectens. Next base: position 326,506,090 of record NC_056734.1, on the reverse strand, counting down.
ATGTTGATTTAACAGGGTTGGTGTGGATATGGCTGTTCTACATGATTTACAGTCTGGCATGACAGTGTTATGTGGTTGAGGAAACTCTCACCTGTAGGGCTATCTGCAGACTGGCCCGGGTTTTGAGTCTTAGATATGGTGTGCTACTCACACATTTCCTATCTTTAGAAAGGCAGTAGCATACTCTGATGATTGCAGTCAGTATATGGTGACATCCATGTGTGTTGCTGACTTCATATCCCTCAGAAGAGATATGTTACAACAAACCCTGTTACACCAGGAATTTTCTCAGTTTATCACAGCAATATGTCAATATTGGCCCTGTGTTTGTGCCTCTGTCCCCCAAGTCTGTCATCCTTTGTCCATATGTCATGCAGTAAAAGGTGCATATGTACAGTATATCATTTTTACTGACATCATTCTTGACAACAAGCCAGTGATATATCAGACTGCTAGACATGTTATGTATAATAGGCCTTATATTTGAGGACAAAACCTGGACAATCTGTTGTAGTCTGTACAGTAGTGAGGTCTGTATACTTATAGTGATTGTTGACAGAGTGTCAGTATTGTGTAGCAGTGTATTGTGAATATGTTACTTGGCCTGTGTACAGACTGTGGTAG